>NC_066584.1:358838818-359138818 GCF_024323335.1 Lathyrus oleraceus
TTTGTGGAGTCTGGATTTAGTGAAAATTTCAATATTTAGATTTTTAGATTGGTTATTCTGATTAGTCGAATGAGTCAGAATTAGATAGGACCAGGTGGTTATTCAGAGACACGTGGAAGTTTGTTGAAGCCAAGGGTTGCATGGAAGCAAAAACGTGGCACGATGTGTTTAGTCAACCGTTGTAAGCAGTTGTTTTATACTAGTATATAAGTAGACGATCCCTTATACCGTAAGGGTTTGCAATTATACTCAAAATTCTATAAACTCAAAGTATTTGTGTGATTGAGAAACGCGTGAGAAAATTATATGTGTTCTGCATTTATACATTTCAAGTATTTTACATTAAAGTCATTCCTGCATTTAAGTTACTTTCAATCATTTTACTTTCGAAGTCTTTACATTTTGATTTCAGTCATTTTACTTTCAAAGCCTTATGTTGTTCAAATCTCATGATTCACACAAATATGTTTCAGGATATTTTCGAGTTTGATCCCTTAAATATTAATAGAATCTTGTTTTGATTACCGAATTTTCCAGTAAACACATAAGGACGATTGTTCCCATCTGGTTTGACGAATTAGGCTGAAAACTTAATAAGGTTAAGGGGTCATAAGAAGTCATCGAATCAAGAAGATGGATCAATGGACACAAACTTCCAAGGACGTGAATCAAGAAGAAGGATCAATGGACACAAACCTCCAAGGACATGTGTCAATGGATGGAAGGTCCTAGAGATGGATGAAAGGTCCTAGAGACTTGAAACCTTAAAAAGACAACTATAAAAACAAAATTAAGACATTAATATTAGGTACACACTTTTTAACCGTAAATGTCTCTCACTCTCAACCGTCACTGATTTGAACATGGGAGTGTTTGCAGGAACCACTCTCTCCTAATGTCGGACTGAAGCCTCAAAATACCAATGCAAATAAGAGTACCCCATCATATCTATGCCCTCCCCTACACTTGTGAACATCTCATGTGTTTACAAGATTAGGCCATATAAAAATAACTAGATTCAAATCTTAATAAATAAATAAAATGAATGATCATATAATTTGTACTAAACCTAGTAATAAAATTTCTTTAATCACAATTAATAAGCTTTAGGTTGATGTTTTTTCTGTGATCGTCTTTATTTGTAAGGTGATTTGTTTTTCTCCAAATAATATATGGTGAACTTTTTAGAGACCAGATAATCTAATGCAATACAAAGACAAATTTTTCGAGACCGAGTGATATAATTGAATAATCTGATTCAATCATATAAATCAACCAATGAAACAGTGATCCAGTATCCCTGCGAAATTAATGGCTGAGTCGATTTTTAAAACATTGTGGATATGTAAAGAATGGTGTAGAAGGAGGATACATTCCAATAAGATTAAACACTAGACATTTGTTTTTGGTCAGAACTATCACATGCAACCGGTTTACATCAGAGACTAATAATCTTCCCCGATCAGTTAGTTACTAACCTCCCGAATCTGCTGCTTTTGGATTCATATTTAAGACTCTGCAAGGCTTATTATTGTCATGGTTAAACTCGGTTTCCGGAGCACCTATCGATGAACACTCTTCAATTTGATAATCCCTCTCATCAACCAGAGATTTCATGTATGAGCATGGCCTATCCTCGGAATCAATATTAGGGGCAGGCTCTTGACCAGAACCAAATGGCAGCTCCAAAGATGCAGAGCCAGGAGGGTGCGTTCTCATCTGCACGGATCTTAGAAGTGCCGCTCTTCTTAAGTCAGCTGAGTGGCATATATCGCTTGGAGATGATGGGAAGCGGCCATCGGAGTCTGAGCTTCGTTGACGAGGCTGGGAGCAAGTAACTGCTGAGACTGGAAAGCCATGAGAAGTGTTTAAGCTTGTGGAAGGCGCTGAAGAAAATGAGTTCTGTTGCCTTTGGTATCTGCATGGAGAAACCGGACTACTCGGACGGCTATCCAGATTGGTTAAGCAACTATGCACTGGAGTCTCGCAAAACCTTGAGTCGTCTGAGTCTTCTGACATTGGCGAATATTGTAAAGAAATATCATCCCTAAAAATAATTCAACAAAAAAACTATCTTAGATAGGATTAGTAGCATTAGGAAAATTGAATGCTATATTACTACTCTGCTATGACAGCCAGAAATCAAAAAGTCAAAGGTTGAGTTAGTTGAGCTATAGAGCATATAAGGAAGGCCATACGATAGATTCATTTGCGAGAACGACGCACTGATGCCAACTTAATGTGTTAAAAAATATGGTGTATGATGCAAATAATGTACAAATAAAGGCTCTATTTTGTGCCTACTTCATGCTTTGGAGTTTGTTGCCAACAAAACCATAGTGAGAAACTTCAGTGGTCATTTTCATTTTGGAATAACAAAGGGATAATCATTCTCAACACTTACGCGTATAGTATAAAACTATAAGTCAAACCATTAAGAAAGATTTACAGTTAACTATAGTAATTATATTACTTTCACTATACGGTATTATGATATCATTTTATCTATGAAACCAATTTCACCTATTGGGAAAAAACTCAGGTTATTTTAACCAAATAAATACATATATCAAAGGGAAGAAGAAAAGAAGAAAAAAAAAGGCATAATGACGCACATCACTGTGGTGATGATAATAGTTTACACGTCAAACACAGAGCTAACCGAAGAACTTATGCACCATTTTGCACGCATAGAGTGATGATTTGGATATTTTCAACCAAATCTCAAGCATGAAGGAAAAGGATAAAAAGAAGCCAGCATAGAAAATCAAACAAGTATAATTTACGCAAGATTTCAGAAGCCACCACCATACACTACCAAAACATGCATATACTGTAACGAAGCAACTGGCAACAACTTGCTCTACAAACCATAACAAGGTAACTCATACATCACACATTTCTGCTCCTATTCATCATCGAATAATCACTACCTATATGCTACACAATAAGCCTCATTCATAGAAATAATTGTTCATATTCTTCCATGATTTACCTGAGAGAGAATGCACTTTCAGACCTTGCCGGAGATTCCAAGAGATTATCAGGAAGTGAGTCTCCAACTGTCAATCCATTAAGACTGGATGCCATTATCTGGAAAGCCAAACAAACAAATAAGCAACTCTAATAGCAATTTAGTAAGAAATCTAAATGATCAAAGCAAGCTCAGTTACACAAACAACTAGAAGTAATTTACAAAATTCCCTCAAGCAAAGACTCAATATTGATCCATATACTATTCAAAAACAAAGGCCAAATATTCATAAAATTAATATTGCAATTTAGCCACAGTATAATAATAATAATAATTGCTAAAAATCACAAGACAATAAAATTAGAAACAAAAAAAACATAATAGTAATTTGGAAGTTATGTGAAGGTTAAAACATTTAAAATAAAATGTGAAAAACAATAAGAATAAGACAAAAGGTGAATGAGACAACGATGTTTAACCTCGCTTAGGTAACGTTTGTGAGAGCGAAGATTGTCGACATAAACTTCCTCTTCGGGGTCTCTGGTGCGTTTGGCAGTAGGTGAAGAGGAAGATGGTGATCCTCCCAGATTCGAATCGAAACCCATTGTTGGATCCAACAGCGAGAAATTTGTTAGGGGAAAGGGCTATTATTCAATGTCGTGATTTTTGAGTGGAATAGTTAGATAATTGGATTTAGTCTTCCGTGTTCCGCCATGAACGAAACGACACAGTGGAATTTGAAGCAGAAGAAAATGATTGAAGAGAGGAATGTAGGTTGATGTTGTTTATGATGGTGGACACGCACCTAGTAACGGACACGTGTTTTGTTGTTGGTTGTCATTAATTTATCCACGGTTTAAAATTTAGGTGCATTTGTTGAGCAGTGGTATTATTACTATTTCGAACCTCCGGAATGGATTGGGTGACTCTATCTCTAGGGATGGCAATTGCAACTATTTCTAATGGGAATATGTAAAAGTTATTTATTTATTAGAATATAAGAAAATAATATCTCATTAAAATAAAGATGATTTTGGTTCAAAAATTATTATTTTAATTAATAATTTTTATTGTTCAATGTTAACTATATGTTTGCTGTATTATATCTTTGTTTGTTAAGTTTGGTTCAATTGATGATGTCACATGATTCTCTTTGGTTCCAAACCAATCAATTCAATTTAATTTTTTAAAGCTTTTCTTTACTCTCAATGTCTGTCACATCCCTTTTGTACTTTAGTTTTTCCTCATTTCTCTCTCCCGATGTTCATCTCACTCTTCCTCTTCTTCAAACTTTTTTATTCCTCTTCTTTGTTCATGTTCTTCTGCTATTTTGATTCTTTCTTCTAATATGGTTTACGAAAATGCTTTATGACGTACGGTGTGCGGTGGTAGATCTGTGTTGGAGACAACGCGTTTTCGGCGGCGAGGATGGTGGTGGTCGGATTCAAAATGGTTGATGTGTTCTATCGACATTGTTGCTTCAAACTCGCCTCTTCTCTTTTAAAAGTTATTGCTTATTTTCGTTCCATAAATGAAGACGACATTGTTTTCTCTTTTTTTCAAATCAAATGGCACATTATAATGCAGGTCAAATCCCCTGCATCTTTGATTCCTCTTATTTCATATTGCAATGTTTCTTTGGTAAGTCAACTTTATTTATTTTTGTTTTGTGATACATAATAAATGTGGTTTCCTCATATCCTTTGCATCTTTGTTGGTTTTGTATTTTATGAAGGAAGAAACCTCTGTAAAGACGTAAATCCATTTTCTATAATGACGAGATTGTTTTCGGCAGATTCCGAGTTTGGTGGTTCAGTCTATCGCCAGCGATGCATCGAGGAAAGGAAGGGTGGATCTGTTATGCATAGTGGTGGTTGATTTCTGAGTTAAAATATGGGTGGTGGCTTGAGCGTGTTACGGCGGTATGTGATTTCACGGTGGTAAATATGTGGTAAAGCTCCAAACTTTCTGCACATCTTTGATTTCTTTTGATGTATCTCATTCATATTGTGGCCATAAAAGTCAACATTATCACAAGGTATGAACAAAATCTTAAACTTCTTCATGTTTTACTTTCATAAGTCGTGCTTGAGTCGATGATAGGCGCACACGGTGTCTCCCCTACAAAAGGCGACGAAGCTAACAACTTTTATTTCAATTTATATTCATACTTTCTTTCAATTTTATTGGATCTGAAAATGTTTTGTTTTCTTTCAGGTGTTATTGTTTGTGACTTCAAATGATTCAGAGATCTACAAATTCAAGTTTTTCAAGGTAGATGTTCTATGTTGAATATGCCTCTATTGAGTTGGCTATGCATTGCAGGCATGTAGCTGCTGTTGTTGGTGACCTAATTTTTGTTTACGGTCGTTTACGTGGTGGTAAGTCATAAACAAATGTTGTTGTCGGTAATTACTTTTGAATAATTTTATTCTTATAATTTTTTTTCGAATTTCATTTCGTATTAGTTATCCTAAGGATTCATAGAAAATTATGTGGGCAAGTGAAATCAGCTTAACTCGAAACCCAATATAAAAATTAATGTTTTCTTAACTCCACAATTTGGTTCTGCATTCTGATTAGGATCCAAATGTATAATGATGGAGCACTTTTACGTGAATGTATTCAACCCAACCTAATAAGTGAGTTGCTGCAACGTTGTTGTCGTCATTGACAATTCTTGAGTGCATAAATTGAAATGATGATTCTAATGGCGAAAAGATGATATTTAGAATTATGTTACATATTGCATTTGTTCGGTCAAATATATTGATGCTAAGGATCAATATCCCAAGGAATTCAAAGCAGCGGTAATTTATGATTATTATTCTGCAGTAAAACATTTTCTTAAGTGTGCAGAAGGGATATAATATTATGTGACAAAATTTAGCTTAGATGAATTTAAAGTAATATCTTCTTTCTTGAAGTGTGCAGATAAATAATATTCAATTTTTTATCCTTTTGGATTCATTTTCTACCAATATCAAATATATTACATAACTGAAACTTATATAATTATTGTTGAATTGTAATTCCTTGTGTCGAAACAGGTTGCTCGACAGAACAAGGAAGCGTTGAATCACCTAGTGTGTTAAGTTGTATCAGTGTGACGAAGTGTCGAAGCATGTTATTTTACACAGGATTTCGACTTAGGCCTATTTTTAGTAGTGTTAACTATTTTGGGCTTTTATAGTTTTGGGCTTTGACTTAGGGAGTAAGTTAACCTAAATCTATAAATAGAAGGAGTAACCCTTATTCTTGTAATGTTGTATTCATAACATTGTACTCACAGAATTTTGCAGTGTAAAGTGAATAAAGAAGTTTTCCACAAATTGTGGGCAGAGAGAAACTTTGCAAAAAACATTCTTCTTCTCCATCATTCTTTCTGTTCTTTCTCAATTATTCTTATCTTTTTCATTGTTATTGTGTGGGTGATAACAATCTTGTTCATCAAGATTGATAGAAATTCTCCATATGTTATGGTGGATTTCCAATATCTGGTATCAAGACCTCTGGTTTAAGCGATTCGTGGGAAGAAAATCACGATGTCAATGAATCATCCAAACATGCATTTCCTAACAAATCTTCTGATTCTCAAGAACAACAATTATGAGAATTGGTGCAAGCAGATAAATGTTGTGTTCTATTATCAAGATCTTTGGGATCTTGTGAAGGAATGAGTAACAACGCTTGTAGAAAACGCGACAGATCAAGAAAGGGTTGCACATAAAGAATTGAAGAAAAAAGATTATAAAGCTCTCTTTATAATCTACCAACGTGTTGATTCAAATAACTTTGAAAAGGTTAGTGATGTAGAGTCATCGAAAGAAGCACGGAAAATTCTAGAGAAGTCGTTTGGAGGCGTGAAGAAGGTGAAAGAGGTGAGGTTACAAACTCACAAAAGGACGTATGAATTGCTTCAGATGGAAGACAATGAAAGCATAATTGATTTCTTTATTAAGGTTACAAAACCGGTGAATCAAACCAAGGTATGTGAAAAAGTGTTGACATCAAGATCTATTGTTGGAAAGATCTTTAGGTTGTTGGCTCCAAAGTTCGATCACGTGGTAGTAGCCATAGAAGAGTCAAAAGATTTGTCAAAACTGACAAAGGAAGAGCTTCAAGGGACACTTGAATATTATGAACAAAGAATGGTTGAAAGAGATGCAGGAAAGTCGAAGAGTGATATGGCTTTGTAGGCGCAATCAACAAAAGAAAAGAAAGGCAAAGGAAGCTAGAATGGAAACAAAGGCAGAGGATGCTACAATAATTCGACTGGTCGAAATCAGCAAGAATGAAACTGGTCGAATAAGAGAAAACCCTAGAACCAAGTGTTGCATCCGCGAAAAACAACCGGCGGGCTGAAACAAAAACAACACAGAGCCGCCACCGTGCATTATTTATCCCAAAGAGGGAAAGAAAACGCTCGAAGTAAACCTGGGAAAAACAAGGTCTCACGACCAAAGAGAATGGGATCGGGAGTCGGTTATGCGAAGGGAAGGTATTAGCACCCCTACGCATCCGTCGTACTCGACGGAATCCACGCTCAAAAGATAGGTTAAGGTTGCTAAAACAAACATCACACACACACACACTGAAGACAACACAGGTGGAGGAAGAGGGGAGCGGGCTCGCTAGGACATCGCATCCTATGCCTACGTATCTCGTCTGGAACGAGAATCAGAGCTGCCGTAGTTCGGCTTACGCACGCCGAAACAAACACACGCACAAACACAGGCAAACATGGAACCCGAACGCCAATCGCTGGACTTACATCGGCTTCCGAACCAAACAAACACACTCAGGAAACCAGATGCCACTTGATGGACTTATACCGGACTCCAAGCACACAACAAGAGGATACGGAATGCCAATGGATGGGCTTACATCCGTCTCCTAACACACACAAGAAGAAACAAGCAACAAGTTACTAAGGAGTCGGGAACTCGAGCCTAGCAACTGTCAAGCAAACACACACAAAAAGAAAAAGGGTGCCCGGAGAGACCTCGCACGGTCTCCTGCCTACGTACCTCATCTGGTATGAGGATCAGGGCGACGTAGTTCCCCTGAACGGGAAAGAAATTCTAACCAGATACAAAGGGAGACACACTACTATGGAGCTGTACTCGAGCTTAGATGTTATCATGCATCATTGCCCTATGTTATGGTTTCTATCCTAACTTGCACAGGCAGCAAGTTAATCCTAAACAGGCAAAGCAATCAAAGCAAACAATCATAAATAGCACACACTATATCCAAACAGAGGTGGCTCAAACAAGGGTTAGACTGCCAAAGCAAGTCAACTGTATCAGGGTGATGTTAGCTCTTAACCCTGACATTGAGAGTCAAGGTGAAGCTGATGAAAGGTGAGTGAAGATTAGACTTCACAGCTCTTATCCCTGGCCTGGGAGAGCTTCAGACAATGAAGTGTGGGTCCAGAAAGTGGGAACCCTTCTACACTTATGACACTGACTCAACTGTACAACTGTACATGGATCTTGGGTTAGGATCCACAAGGCATCAACATGTAATGTGAGCCAAGGGACGACTCAACAGATTAGCAGGAGGTGGATTACACACCTCTTGTGTCTGCCAATTGCCTTAACAAAGGTCTTTTCCTGCTTGGGGACAAAAATAAACAAGCACAAACATCGCCTCTTAAGGAGGACTTCAGACAGGTGCCTGGCCAAGTAACAGGCCAGGTCTTCCAGACTACATGGAGTTAGTGATTCTACCTCAATTGGTTTACACAACCAAGCAACAGCACAAAGAGAGTTTACAAAGAACTATAGCAACTAAGGTACCTGAAATCAATCTAATATAGTCAGTACTCAGCTCAAACAGTTAAACAGACAAGTTAAAAGTCACACAGTTAACTGTACACAAGCAATGCATCAAGCAAAGCATAAGCCAATGCTCAACACAAATGAATTAGAAACCACCTACAAAACAAAATTAATGTTAATCAACATCATTCACATGAGCAACTCAAACCAAGTGCATTAATTCCTCCATGCCATTTGCCTTTTGTCCTGAAAACACAATCCAAACATGAGAAGCATAACCCTAGGACAAAGCCTAGGGTCCAATAGGGATCAAAAATTCAAAACAGAACATGAAAATCATCAAAAATCAAGTTCAATCAATTAAGAATCCAATCCAATTGGTCTCATGTTCATATCATCAACCAAGATCATCTCATGAAAGAAATAGTGCAAAACATGCAATCTAGAACCTCAAAGGTCCAAACAGAAATATCCAATCCAAACTCAATCCAAAACAATTCAATAAATCTCCAAAAATTTCAAAGCTAAACAGAATTCGTAACATGTCAATCACACCAAATTTCAAGTTAATTGGACAATGGGAAGCAAGTCAATTAAATTCATCAAGTTAAAGCATGCTCATACAAGTCCAAACAAGGCACAATATCATGTATCAACTTCAAGCAAGCATAAAACAGTGTAGGAACATGATAAATGCACCAAACCAAAACCATGACAAACTTCAATGTGTCTATAATCACTCCAAAAAATTTCAGGTCCATCCAATACATATCCAGAATTTCACAAAACATTTAAAAACATGACTCACAAAAACTCCACATTTGGTCAAACAGAAAGGAAATTCTCAATCAAATTGGAAACACATCCAAAAAATCCACAAAAATTCACATGTGAACCTAACATCCCTAAGCATCATCATGCAAAATTTCAGCTCATTCCAAGTTCATATGGAATGTCAAACAAAATCAGGAAGTCAGACAAGAAATGGTGTGACACAAATTGTCACACCTCTAATGATCATGTCATATCTCTCAATCCAAGAACTCAAAAATCACAAACTATATACCAAAATGTCCAGGAATGAGTCCAGAATATGCATACAAAATTTCAAGAATTTACAATTAAGCATCATCATTTTATGATCAATATACCAAGCAATGTGCAACAAATGACACATCCAAACAAACCCTAGGCCATTCCAAAATTTACACGTGCACAATTTCCACAAAAATATTCATTAAATTGTAGAGATCACAAGGATTATGGCACAAAAACTTTCATTCAATTTGAACAATTGGTTCATGAGATATGACTTTTTGAATGTCATGAAAAAATAAAAAAATGTGAAATTGAGGCATGTGAATCATGTAAGCATATGGAAATAAAATACACTAGCCAAAAGAGAAAATGCTGAAGCAAGGAATCGAATGGAGGTCCATTTTGAAAGCCTGGCGCGCAAACACAAGTCAGTATGAACAGTAGCGCTGAAACGGATCAAAACATGATTTCTGATTTTTTTTTGAATGTTCTTCATGTGTTCATACATTCATATGCTCAAGAACAAATCTCCACCAAATTGGACAAACCATATATCATCAGAAAGGTCTTGCAACGTACATTCACAATCTAACATCATTTTGTCCTAATTCTTCATAACTTAAGAGAATCGAATCAAAACATAAACATGCATGAAACTTTAAATCATCATAACTCTCTCATTTCTCAACCAAATTTAGTGAAACGAATTGCAGAATTCTCTACTAAGAAAGATCTATCCAAATCATCAATCAATTTCAAGAATTATTGGATTCGAAAAATCACCTTGATTTGAGCACAGTGATGAATTCGCGTGTATTTGGCCTTGAAATTGCAAAACAGATGCGCTATGACTCTTGTATAGGTGAATGGAACAAGTCTTGTTGCTCAATTACGCACGATCTTGATGAAATCTTGAATTGCCATTGTTGCACCTCACTTTAACAGTCCAAAATTTGGCTTGGAAATGAAGAAATCTTGCTTCAATTAGCTTCAATAATGCATGTAGATGATGAATCAATGAAGATCTAAGCAAGGTTTTTGGAGATTTTTGGGAAAAAAGTGAGAGAGAAAGTGAAGAGGTTTTTGTGATTTCTAGATCTAGATCTGAATTCTATTGTGATTATGGTGAAAACAGTTACAATTATCCTTTTATATGTGATGTTAATCATGATTCTAATCCTAATTAGTGCTAATGAAATGGATTAGTGAAAATGCATTTTCATGCTAAATGGCAATTTGGTCAATTCACCCACACAAGTGCAATGCAATGTAACAGTGGAATTTCTTTGTTGCAGCAAATTTCAAATGGCATTTGTGAGCTAGTGCAAAAGGAATCATGTGAAAACAAGGCTTATTTCTCAAAATGCACTTTTTCCCTCCCTTTTTAAATTAAGTCCACTTGAAAAATGCACTTTTTATGTGATGAGTTTTCATGAAATGTGATGATGGATTATGATAGTACATGTCAAATGGAGTTTTCTCAAAGAAACCTCACTCAATTTGGCCTTATGAATCAAAAGTTATGCCACTTTAAAATTCAACTTTTTTGGACAATGATCAATCCATAACTTACCAACCACACATGAGAAATTCATGTTCTTGGACTTTTTGGAAAGGTGAGAGCAAGATCTACAACTTTAATGTTGGACAAAATTTCATTTGAAGCATTTTTGGACATGTAATTTTGAGGAGAAAAACTTTCCATTTTTGGCAATTTTCAATTACAAGTCACTTTCTATTTTTGGAAAGTTTCCATCTGACTTTATTTTCTTCATTCTTGATGTTTGAAATGTCAAATGAAACTTGTGTAGACATGAATGAAGTGTCTCTAACCCTCTCCCACCTCCAAATCCATCAATTCAGGCACAGTTGACCATAGTTGACTTTTTCTGACTGATAGATGAATTTCAGCTTGACTGATGAACTTGAGCCTCAAACTCCTGATGAAATGGCTCAATGATGAAACCCTAGCTTCCATAAGCTCAATATAATCATAAAATGATCCCCATATCCATTGAAAACCTCATCTCCTTCACAAGCCCTGATTGACCCAATTCAGATGATTAGGGTTGACCAGTGGTCAAAACCCTAGTCTCAAGGTATCTGATCAATCTCTTGGTGATGACAAAACCATGATGATGATGATGTATCATTCTAACCAAGATGAAGCTCAATCTCCTTGAGAATCAAAAACCCTAATCTGGACCACACATCCTCAGATGATTAGTGATCAATCCCATGAAACTCTAGCTTGCATCTTAACCTCTTTATCTTCTGATCAAGACTTAGGAGGATGACTTGCTCAATGTAGCCATATGATATGCAACATGCTAATGACTAATGACCTAAGAAATGCAATGCAATATGCTAAGCTCATCCCAAGAGAGGAGGGCAAATTTTGAGGTGTTACAGCTGCCCCTATTCAATCCACTGTGAACCTGTCGATATGAATAGCCCCGACTTTCAGATGATCAGGGTGAAGAGTGATTGAATACCAAGAACAGACGAACAATTTGCACTCTGATGGGAAAATAATTAACAGTGCCTGTCAGAATCGGCAAAGAAACAATCTTGAAGAAAAATCCGTCTGGTACGGAGACAGTCGGCCTGATTACCGAAACAGAAACGTCGACCTGGATACCAAAATAAATGGTAACGCAGGGATAACCATGGCCTGAACACCACATATCCGCTGGGGATTGTGATCTCTTTTTGATGCTTTTCTTAAACCCCGAAAATTTTCTCTTTTTTTCGTTTTTTTTACCCCGAAATTTTTCTTTCGCGCAACTGATCTCGGATCACCGCATTTGAACCCCGACATCTTGTTTGCCAAAATAATGAACCCCATTCTCCATTTGAACCCCAGTCGCCTGACGATAACTTGTGATCGCCATTGTGAACCCCATTCTCCAGAAAATGCCTCAACATTTCCCTTTCTTCATTTGAACCCCGATCTCCAGAAACCGTCTCAACACTTCCTTTCTCCGTTTGAACCCCGCTCTCCAATTTCTTGTGATAATTCCGCTGGCGACGTCGGAAATAACACCAAACACCACTCTGAGGGCGACATATCAGAAGACACTCGACCAGACATTGACTGATGACCGGGAGGAAACTCGACGTTTACTGGACATCGAACAATGATGTTTACTTGACATCGAACAATGATGTTTACTTGACATCGAACAATGATGTTTACTTGACATCGAACAATGATGTTTACCTGACATCGAACAATGATGTTTACTTGACATCGAACAATGATGTTTACTTGACATCGAACAATGATGTTTACTTGACATCGAACAATGATGTTTACTTGGCATCGAACAATGATGTTTACTTGACATCAAACAATGATGTTTACTTGACACCAAAGAAAACTCGACCAGACATTAACTGATGACTGGGATAAAACTCGACGTTTACTGGACATCGAACAATGATGTTTACTGGACACCAAAGAAAACTCGACCAGACATTAACCAATGATTGGAAAGGAACGCGACGTTTACTGGACATCGAACAATGATGTTTACTTGACACCAAAGAAAACTCGACCAGACCTTAACTGATGACTGGGATAAAACTCGACGTTTACTGGATATCGAACAATGATGTTTACTGGACACCAAAGAAAACTCGACCAGACGGGGATCGACACGACACTTACTGGTATCGCCAGGATGACATCCACACTTGTCCAAAACCAGGCAGACGCTTGCCGGGGATTAACTAGGAAATATTATTGCTCCAAAATCACGATGCTGAACTCCTCAGAGTAACACCTTCACCATCCGGCGAAACCAAATCTCAAGCGGTAACCACGGCTTGAATCGCACTGATCGTGTAACATTTCCCATCTCTGTCTGACGGAAAAGTCTCCTCCAATATCGCACTACCGGGGAACATTGCTGATCTGACGTCATGATGTTAAACTCCTCAGATCCCAAATTCTATCTCGCACGACAGAAATCTCCTCCAGTATCGCACTACTGAGGAACATTGCTGATCTAGTACCAAACTCCTCGGAGTAACATTTTCACTGACCGACAAAACCCAAATCTCAAACGGTAACCACGGCTTGAGTCGCACTGATCGCGTAACATTTCCCATCTCTGTCCGACGGAAAAGTTTCCTCCAGTATCGCACTATTGGGGAAGTACTGTTGATAAAAATACGGTGCCACACTCCTCGGAGCAACACCTTCACCCTCAGGCAACCACCTCTCAAACGATGACCATGGTCTGAGACTAGCTCATGCTTGCAATAATGATGCATGATTGATTTTTTCAGCGTAATGCTCCATAATTATGGAAATGCTACGCGATTTACTATGCAATATGCTATGCTTATTTTTTTCATGATGAATGTATAAAAAAGCATCCCCCTCAAGGGACTCTTTTGGGGAGCTCGAGACACTCTGCTGAGGAACTCGCCAACACTCCGATCTCCACCCTGCTGGGGAATAGCACTGCTGTTGGGAAAAAGGCAACCCTTGCTGGGGAATTACCCCCTTTGCACCCGGTCCGCTTGGGGATTGCTGGGGATAAGAACCACCAACCCTCTGTGGGGATACACCGGTCTTTGACTTGCTGGGGATATACATCCTGACTCTGCTTGGGAAACCCTCACAGATACCTCCGCTGGGGAATAACAACCTCCAGACCTGGCGACTGGGGAAGCATCGATCTGAAACCTGCTGGGGATATACATCCTGACTCTGCTTGGGAAACCACAGACCCTGAATCTGTTGGGGAATTAGTCCTCACGACTCTGCTTGGAGAGATGAGGAAACTCTGGTACTGAACTCCCGTCGACTCGTCGAACCACGGTATTCATATTCAACTCCCATGTCAGCTTTCCAATTTTGAGAACTCCCAGACTCGTCTGGACCTTTTCTGCTACATCATCTTGTATTCCAAACCGCTCCGTACTCGACGGAGAACGAACTCCTGGGATTTACACATACTTTTCAATCTTCAGACTTCAAAGAGTCTTCTTGATTAATTCCAAGGATCGTCGTACGTCTATCGTCGTCTTTTCACCGTTCTTCCATCCATTCGTCCCTGATTGGACTCCATGGGGACTGTTTTGTCAAAAGCTTCCACATCACAACCTGCAAGTGAATGAAAATACCTAACAGTATCTGCAAAAGAGATCGTTAGACAAAACCATGCCCCAGGCGTGTCAAGATTTCAATACTTGGGTCGCTCAACCTTCCGAATAAGATTTCAAATTTTCAATCTTATAAGCATGCATTGGAAGGGACCTGTATGTCTTAAAATGCAAGATTCTTTATCACAATAATTGGATGTTTTTGCAATCAAAGCGGTAATGAAAAACAAAAACAAAATTATTTGACTGAATATGCATTTTATTGATTGAAAAAGTGTGGCTCAAATTGAGCGATACAAAGGAAGCAATTCCTGAAAAGAGGTAATTGCGCACAAAAGGAAAAATCTATCCTAATGGCAATGTGAAACCCGTGATCTCATCGAGTTCCAACTCGGTTACACCCCATATGTCCTCAGACTCTCCGTGCTTTCTGCCTTCTGAACAAGACGCTTCTGATTGATCCCTACCGGGTATTATCCATGATGCCTTAACCAAAGCGCAAACGATCATGCCAGACGCAGTTGTTCGTTTCAATCCCTCTTTTGCCTGGACCGCCCTTCCGGGTTTTCAGTCCACCGGGATACCCTTTTTTGCCCAAGTCGCCTTTTCAGGTTTTCGACTTGCCGGGTGTACAGTTTTTTCTTTTCTTCCCTAATTTTTGCCCGAACCCTTTCTTTTTGTTTTTGGTTCGCCGGGATGCCCATTTTTGCCTGGACTATTTTGTCCTTTTCGTCCAGCGGGTCTCTTTACACGAAGTATTTTTTAACTACGTCCGCATTCACAGGGAATGGAAAATCTTCGCCATCCATGGTCGTTAACAACAAGGCTCCGCCAGAGAAAACCTTCTTGACCACGAATGGACCTTCATAATTGGGTGTCCATTTGCCCCTTCGATCGTTTTGAGGAGGAAGGATCCTTTTCAGCACCATATCACCTACGTGATATACCCGAGGTCAAACTCTCCGGTCAAAAGCACGCTTCATCCGCTGCTGGTACAACTGCCCATGACAGATAATCGCCAGCCTCTTCTCTTCAATCAGGCTCAACTCTTCGTACCGGGTCCTTACCCATTCAGCCTCTTGCAATTTCACGTCCATCAGGACTCTCAAGGAAGGAATTTGAACCTCAACCGGTAGCACGACTTCCATCCCATACACCGCTGGAAAGGCTTTGCCCCAGTAGATGCACCGAGGTTCGACACCCAGGATACAAGCTTCATTCTTGCCACGTTGTCGGCGCCTTCAAATGTTAGCCTAGCAGCACAAGGAATGTGGGGTCCTTTCGGCGCAATCAAAACAATACCAACTCTGCCACCATTCACATAAACAACCCCATCAGACATCAGAATCCGTTCGGATTCAGGGTCAGGCCCCTCCTCCGGGATCGGTTCATCACAATCTTTTGATTTGAGCACCTCGAGATGTCCTCATCAGGGAACTCAAACTTCATCGATTGATAATCCTCTACGGGTTGCTGGGCGAGGTAATCAGACAATACACTCCCCTTGATTGCTTGATGAGGGGTATACTGAATATCGTATTCAATCAAAATCAATTGCCATCTCGCAACCCGTCCGGTCAATGCTGGCTCTTCAAACATGTACTTGATCAGATCCATCTTGGAAATCCACAAAGTGGTATGAACCAGCATACACTGTCTCAGTCGGCGAGCAGCCTATGCCAAAGTACAACAAGTTTTCTCGAACAGTGAATGTATTGTTTCACAGTCGATAAACTTTTTGCTAAGGTAAATTGCATGCTCTTTTCGACAAGACTCATCATGCTGACACAATACGCACCTCATAGACCCCTCGAGGGCTGTCAAGTACCAGATTAACAGTCTCTCTCCATAGGGAGGCAACAGAATCGGAGGTTCCTTCCACTTATTCTTTTATTTTTTCAATGCCCCTTGGCAATCATTATTCCACCTGACCGTTTGATTTTTTTTCAACAGCTTGAATGTAGGTTCACACGTGGCTGTTAGAGGAGATGTGAACCATGACATGTAGTCCAATCTACCCAGAAGACCACAAACCTCTCTTTCCATTCTCGGTTCAGGCATTTCTTATTTTGTTTTCTTTTTTTTTAGCAGGATCGACCTCGATTCCTCCCTTACAATGAACCCCAGCAGCTTACCGGCCCGCACTCTGATAGTGCACTTACTCTGAATTCAACCTCAGTTTGAATTGTCTCAACTGGTCCACTCAGCTTGGCTAGATCCACCAAATGCCCCTCTTCTGTTTGGGACTTTGCTATCATGTCATCCGCATAGCATTCAATTTCATGATGAATCATACCATGAAACAAAGTCACTCTGATACGTGGCATCGGCGTTCTTGAGACCGAATGGCATCACCTTCGCTTTTGACACTCGCCTCGAAGGCGGAACCAACTTTTACTTCCTATCAAACCTCCTCGGTATACAGATTAACGATCTTGATTCGCTCTTCATGCGGCTGAATCACCTTCTCCTCTTGTTTCAACAACCTGGCTAATCTTCCAGCAGATCACAATCTTCTTCGCCTTCTTCTTCGGCATGATAGATCGAATTGTCGAAGTCATACAGAGGTGTAACCGATTTGTTATCAATGAGATCCGGAGAATTATTTTTCGATATCGGCACGAGACAAATCAAAAAGGGGAAAAATAAAAACAAACATTGCCATTTTTATTTGTTTTTTAAACTGCAAAAATAAATGAAAAACAGGGAACACCGCTTTTAATTTGAAAAACATCCGTTTATTTATGATGCAAAATGCTGCAAAATGAAACATGAGGAGGCCCTTACAATGAACCATTACGTGTCGGGCAACACATATGGCTTTCATGCAAATAAAATCTGAAAACAGAAATATTACTCTTCAAGTGGAGTGACAGTGATGATCTTTTTAGGCCTTCCAACTTCCTGGTACGCACGATTTTATCCACGACTCCAGCTCGCGGTCACTGTCAATATCTTCACCCACTGTATAGGCGTGATCTGGATCTAGCACTCCGGCACTGACGAATGTGAACGGTGAACGACGTCCTCTGTTTTGTCTAGACGACTCTTGATCTGGCTGATAGTCAACCCCGAACATATCCGCCTTCACCACAATGCCTATGATCTTTCCCCAGCCTGGGATCCCTCCATTTCTCACCACTTCCACGGCCTGTTTGTAAGAAGAAATGGACGGCTTTTTCTCTTTCTCAACACCAATGGCATTCTCCGTCCGGACAGCCTCAACTGCCAGACTGGGTGCTTTACATCTCATATCACCCATTTCTACTTTCATCATTCCTTGAATTGTTTCCCTCATCATTGCACGCCCCTTTGTGGCGACAGCCGCACAATAGTTATCGACACTAGGGAAAGCCCCACTCTTCATCAGACGCTTCTGAACCACAGACATTGGAATTTTCAACTGATCCCCTTCCTTTCGTCTTTGGACATCACATTCACCCCCATAGGGCCATGCATCAGCACAGGGTTAGTATTAACATCCGACATCAGCGCAAAATTGATGGCTTTAGAATCCACCAAGTCCTGGACCACATGCTTAAAAGCTTTGCAATCCTCAATGTGATGTCCGGGTGCCCCAGCATGGAACTCACACCTGACATTCTCATCGTAACTGGCAGGCCTCTGATCAGGTTTCAACAGAGTCAACATCCTTGGCCGCACCAATCCAAGATCCTTCAACCTCTTCAACAGAAAAGCATACGTCATGGGTGGCCTATCAAATTGACGATCAACCCCCTTTCTTCTCACTTGCTTCCCAGCTCTCTGTTGAGGTGGCTGATGTCGCTGCGGTGCAGGTGAATTACCAACAGGAATGGTTACAGTGGCAGCATAAGGGTGGTAACGATCCTTACCGTGTTCTCTTTTTGCCTGTACACCACCTGATTCAACCTCCTTCTTAAGCTGACCATTGTCAGGGGGCTTCCTTACCACGGCGCCAGAGGGGTTGTTTACTTCGGATGACGGAACCTTTCCCTGAACTTTCTCCTTGATCATCCAACCTTCAATCCTTTCCAATCTCCCCGCCATGGTTTTCTGTCCCAAGGCAAACCCTTGCACAACACTGGACAACTCCCTCATCATCTCTTTTAGTTCGAGAATATCGGCGTTGGGTGGATCCATCAGTCTGGGTTTGTTGAGTCTAGCAGGGTATCTGAGCGGAAAAGCTGTGCGCACCGGTTAGATACTGATACCTACAAAACAGCAAGCAGGTTAACATGCATGAATGCAACGTCTATCCATATGAGGAAGATTCCATCTTTCGATCCTGGTTTCATCGAGACAGATAAAATTTCGACAATAACATTCTGACATCAGGATGTCTCTCAACCAGAATCTCAATCGAGAATGTACCCTGAGTATGGATAGACATGAGTTAGATGCAGATGAATGCAAAATGTTGATGATGCTGATGCGTGAATGCAATGCACTGTGCCATCCCAAGTCATCTAAACATTTGTTGCACTGAGTTACGGCCCCTGAACTGATCACTGTCATCTGAGGTACTGATTAACCATAAGTCCGACTTGGGAGTTCCGAAATAAACGGAACTGAAAGATACATCATCATCATCGGACAATCTCTGAGCAGATAACCACAACCCTCTGAATCGGCCCGGGGAATCCTGAAATAAACGGATCCCCACTGATAAATAACACGGACAGCACTCCGGCGTCTCGGAAATAAATGCCCATAAATCCGACTTATGAATATGACTCTGATCAATGAAACCAAGAGTCACCACCAAAGTCACCAACTGAACATGCATTTGTAAGAATCACCCTCCCCTCACAGGTAAATTCTAATCAGGTCATCCTAAGGCGGATAATAGTCTCGACAATCGGGCAAAGATACTCAACGGGTTTGCCCTTTCGGGTCTGCCGCTGCAGCTCTCTTAAGATCGCCTAAACCAAAGATCCGGGAAAGATCGGTCACCGAAGTCAATAGCCCAAAAGAGGTAACCCAACCAAAGTGGAAAACCCCACTGAGGAAGAGCACTCTCAGATGAACCTCGTCCGACTTGTGGTATGTCACGTCGCAACAACATGCCCAACCAGCATGTGAGGAACGTGAGACCACACTAATCCTAGGTGTATACTCGGGCCTGGGTTTTAGCCCCACTCAGAACACCCACCCCAAACAGAGGAACCACCTGTACAGAGGACAACAACATGATAGTATGATGCATGCAAATATTTATGCAAATATAGACACAATCAGAATAATAAATGCAATAAATAAAGCGGCACAATGCAACCTAAACCCTATCCTAGAACGCTAGGAGAGACTCGCTTAGGGAAGATGGACCAGCAATAGGTCAACTTCAATTCCCCAGCAGAGTCGCCAGCTGTTGCATCCGCGAAAAACAACCGGCGGGCTGAAACAAAAACAACACAGAGCCGCCACCGTGCGTTATTTATCCCAAAGAGGGAAAGGAAACGCTCGAAGTAAACCTGGAAAAAGCAAGGTCTCGCGACCAAAGAGAATGGGATCGGGAGTCGGTTATGCAAAGGGAAGGTATTAGCACCCCTACGCATCCGTCGTACTCGACGGGATCCACGCTCAAAAGATAGGTTAAGGTTGCTAAAACAAACATCACACACACACACTGAAGACAACACAGGTGGAGGAAGAGGGGAGCGGGCTCGCTAGGACATCGCATCCTATGCCTACGTATCTCGTCTGGAACGAGAATCAGAGTTGCCGTAGTTCGGCTTACGCACGCCGAAACAAACACACGCACAAACACAGGCAAACATGGAACCCGAACGCCAATCGTTGGACTTACATCGGCTTCCGAACCAAACAAACACACTCAGGAAACCAGATGCCACTTGATGGACTTATACCGGACTCCAAGCACACAACAAGAGGATACGGAATTCCAATGGCTGGGCTTACATCCGTCTCCTAACACACACAAGAAGAAACAAGCAACAAGTTACTAAGGAGTCGGGAACTCGAGCCTAGCAACTGTCAAGCAAACACACACAAAAAGAAAAAGGGTGCCCGGAGAGACCTCGCACGGTCTCCTGCCTACGTACCTCATCTAGTATGAGGATCAGGGCGACGTAGTTCCCCTGAACGGGAAAGAAATTCTAACCAGATACAAAGGGAGACACACTACTAGGGAGCTGTACTCGAGCCTAGATGTTATCATGCATCATTGCCCTATGTTATGGTTTCTATCCTAACTTGCACAGGCAGCAAGCTAATCCTAAACAGGCAAAGCAATCAAAGCAAACAATCACAAATAACACACACTATATCCAAACAGAGATGGCTCAAACAAGGGTTAGACTGCCAAAGCAAGTCAACTGTATCAGGGTGATGTTAACTCTTAACCCTGACATTGAGAGTCAAGGTGAAGCTGATGAAAGGTGAGTGAAGATTAGACTTCACAGCTCTTATCCCTGGCCTGGGAGAGCTTCAGACAATGAAGTGTGGGTCCATAAAGTGGGAACCCTTCTACACTTATGACACTGACTCAACTGTACATGGATCTTGGGTTAGGATCCACAAGGCATCAACATGTAATGTGAGCCAAGGTGTCATACCCCAAAATTTGCCCGTTAATATTTCAAGACATTTTTTCAGGGCACTCTGACACATTTTTATGACACTGATCTTAAAGGAATAAAGGCCCAACTCACGAATGGCCCAATCCAGAAAATGGCCCAAACTGGCCTGTTCGCTACACGTTCGCTACACGCTCGCCTAGCGAACGTTCGCTACACGTTCGCTACACGCTCGCCTAGCGAACGTTCGCTACACGTTCGCTACACGCTCGCCTAGCGAAGCTGACAGACAACAGAAAATTTCGGGCTTCATTCTGAGCCCGTTAGGTCATGAAAAAGAGCATTATAAATACCAGCACTTCAGTAACGAAAAGGGGAGGAAAACGGAGGAAGACGGACGAAAACCCTGGCACAGAAACCCTGGAGGCTACTTTAGAGAGTTCCGAGTGAAGAAACCCTGAAGGCCGCTCCTCCGCTCCGAAGCTACCGCCGCCCAACTCCATCCGATACCAAAAGCGATCAGTCTCTTCAATATAGCAGCTTAGTTGCAAGCAGGTTTGCGCATCACTATTGTTTTATGCGTTTAATCGGTAATCTCTATATACATAAAGCATCATGATTGAAGTTTCGAATACGTGATTTGATTTCACATGCGAATTTAAATATGCTTGAATATCATGAATGTTTGTCCATGCTGTTCCTATAATCAAATGCCATAAAAGTTCAGGTTTTCGGAGGTCATGCTGCTGTCAAACTCCAAACCCGTGGCCGCTCGCTAGCACATTGCTAAGCGAGCCTGCAGCGAGCATTCGCTGAGCCTTCGCTAGGCGAAGCAGAGGCGAACGGGACAGTGGCTGCTTTGTTTCTTTTCTATTATGCCTTATGTCTATCTAACCAAGACTTATTATAATTCTGCATCGTTTGGCCTGAGATTATGAC
Source organism: Lathyrus oleraceus (assembly GCF_024323335.1). Taxonomy (NCBI): domain Eukaryota; kingdom Viridiplantae; phylum Streptophyta; class Magnoliopsida; order Fabales; family Fabaceae; genus Lathyrus; species Lathyrus oleraceus. Next base: position 358,861,192 of record NC_066584.1, read on the forward strand.
TGTTGTGTTGTAGTGCAATTTTCAATTGTACTTTACTTTGATGCTCTAACCCGTGTGTTGAATTGTGCAAAGGTTTACATATTCCCGAAGAAACGGCCGGCTAGGTATCCGACTTTATGTGTGGGATACCCTTATGGAGATTCACCCTGAATTACTCAATTGATTTTAATGTATTCATTTCATGGCGAAGTTCTACCCTAATGGCTTAATTGATCTTAATGTATTGATTTTAATATGGACCTAATTACCTACTTGATTACGGCTATCTAACTAATTGTAAAACTTTGCCTTTAAATAAGTGATCTCGGACCTCTCTTTGTTACCCTCCGATTACGGTATTACGGTCATGTCCCGCGAATGTGGGGATACACTTAGCAATGACCCTTCGATTAACTCATCATAAAATAAATCATAGTCCCTCAGATGTTGCCTTCGAATATATGATTTCGTCCCTCGATGACCCTTCGGTGTAGCCTACGGTTAAATGATGATCGTCCCTTCGAATGCTAAGGTATCCTTACAACTGTTGCCTTCAATGACCTATCGATGACCCTTCGATGACCCTTCCATATCCAAAGGATAAAACTGCTTACTTCTCAATAGTAAGGACAGTTTTACCCTCATAAGGATAGGAAATGCCCGGAAAGACCTCGGATAGGTATAACTCTTAATTGCTTATTCACAATTTAAAACTACTTTTCACACCCCACACCTTTCAAAACATCTTTTAGAAAACCACCACTTGGTATACATTCATACTAGAATCATTGCCGAGTTATATTTTTCTAAACTATTTCCAAAATTAAACGAGATAACCACTTTGTATACATTCATTCAAGAATCATTACAAAGTTAAATTCTCCTTTTCAAAACATTTCCTACACATTTCTCAAACACTTTTTCAAACTAGAAAAACATAAATGATTGAGCAATTAAGAGCCCATGGATAACCATGGATACAAAGGGTGCTAACACCTTCCTTTTGTATAATGTACCTCCCGAACCTAAGAATCTAAATTAAGGTCTTTCCTGTTCTTTTCCACCTTTCCTTATTGGATAAAAGAAAAGTCGGTGGCGACTCTTGCTAACCGCGACATTGCGATTAAAAAACACATTAAAGTCAGTTCACCGTATGACAGAACTGACGACTCTGCTGGGGACTACAAAGAGAGGTCACCTTAAAAATCATTTATGTTTTAAATTGTTCCTTCTTTTAAGGGAATTTTTGAGTGAAAGATCCTACACCCGGATCTAGTGTACCTTAGGTAAGTAGCAATAGATCATCGCGACTATCCGGCGTATACTGGAATGGTTAAAATGATGGCTACGGTTAATGTGACACTTTGGATGTCCTGATGTTCCTCATGTTTACTTGAGGAAAAATTTGGCATTCGCGTGGTGTCATCAAAGCATTAACCAGACCTTTAGAACCCTAATTGACTCATCCTAGCCATTAGAAAGTAGTGAGATAATTGACTTCGGTTCCGACTGGGGTTGGTTGAGACTCGATACTACACTCTTTGAGATTGGACTTTAGGGAAGCTTCGGTCAACCACTTGGCGTTGCACTGAAGTGGACTTAAAGGAAGGTCAATGATTGGAGATCCTTTTAGAACCCGGTTACTATTCTAGGACAGGTTGAACCAACCAAACTTCAGTGGGGAGGGTACTTACCTATGGAACTCATGCAAGCCTTTAAACCTAGGAATGATTGTTGTGTGACTTGCTTGTTACTTATTTAACATCATAACATCATAACATCCTAACATCATAACATCATCATAACATCATGGCATTGAACTAACCATTTCGAGGACTTAGGGATTTAACTTCGCTCTATTTTGTAAAAAAAAAAAAAAAAAAAAAAAAAAAAAGTTTCCTTTTTGGTAGTTTATGCAAAGTTAGATTCCAAAAAGTCCTTGAAAACATTTCATACATTGCATAGCATAACATTGCATAACAGGTGTTCTAAAGGGATCAATGTTCTCACGGTTTTCATGCAAACAGAAAAATGGACCTCGAACAAACTGTCAAAGATCTCCATGCTCAGAATGCTCAACTCCAGGAGATGATCTTGAACTTATCCAAGGGGCAGGAAGAACTGAAGGCTCTCTTGCTCGAGAAGAAAAAAGACAAGAAATCTGTGAGGCACATTAACCCGGGAAGAAGGCAGTTTACGAAGATTAATATGACTTTAGCACAAGCACTGCAGGGTATGCTAAAAGCAAATTTAATTACCCTCAGAGATCCTCCTGCAAAACCCAACACTACTTCTCCTAGTTATAATCCCGACGCCAGGTGTGCGTATCGCTCCGATAGCCCCGGGCATAATACGAACGATTGTTGGTCGTTGAAGAATAAAATTCAGGATATGATCGACGCCGGAGAATTTGAATTGGATCCGCCTGAGACTCCTAAGGTCATCACTGCTCCTCTGCCTGATCATGACAAAACTCTTAATGCTATAGAGGATGCTGACAGCGATTGCGACCTGGATAGCTGGGTCTACCCAACAATTGGTGACGGACTCAATAATTGGAAGGCTGAAGACACTATCCCGATTTCCTTTAGTCGGGAGTAATTATTATTGCTATTTTAGTATTTCAAAAGCATTGTGTCTATACCCGGGGCATAATAGCTAATTTTAAGGGTTTGTCATAAGCATATTCATATTCAATAAATCAATGGACTTTTTGCATTCAAATATTGCGCTCTTTATCTTTCCTGTCATTTTTCAAACAAGCTATGTTTCTTGCACACACTCACGTAACAATTTGCCGATCCATATCCACTCTGGATCCGGTTGGTAATGACTCTGCTACTGTTCATTATGACTTTGAAAATCCGATCTACCAAGCCGAGGATGGAAGCGAGGAAGATTGTGAAGTCCCTGGAGATCTTGCCCGACTACTGCAAGAAGAAAAGACTATACAGCCGCATGAGGAATCAATTGAAATTGTAAATCTGGGTACTGAAATAAACAAGAAAGAAGTCAAAGGTTTCTTGGGGCACTCGAATTACATTGCCCGATTCACTCCAAACTTGACTGCTACCTGCAAACCCATCTTCAAGTTACTAAAAAAGAAAAATCAAGAGATGGTATGGAATGATGAATGACAAAATCAAGAAGTATCTCCAAGAACCTCCAATTCTGATACCACCAGTTGAAGAAAGACCTCTCATCATGTATTTGACCGTGTTAGAAAATTCAATGAGGCGTGTGTTGGGGCAACATGACGAGTTTGGTCGAAAAGAGCATGCCATATACTGCCTTAGCAAAAGGTATCGACTGTGAAACAAGATACTCACAGCTCGAGAAAGCTTGTTGTGCTTTGGCTTGGGGCTGCTCGCCGACTAAGACGGTATATGTTGAATCATACCACTTTATTGACTTCTAAGATGGATTCTATCAAATATCTATTTGAGAAACCTGCCGTCTCCTGAAAGAGTTATCACTGACAATGGTACTAATTTGAACAACAAGATGATTACTGAACTTTGCACGCAGTTCAAAATAAAACACCATAACTCTTCTCCGTACCGGCCAAAGATGAACGGCGCCGTGGAGGCTGCTAACAATGTCCAGAAGCTCATACAAAAGATAGCAGTAACATACAAAGACTGGCATGAGATGTTACCATTCGCTCTCCACGGTTATCGCACTTCAGTGCGCACTTCGACAGGGGCAACTCCGTTCTCTTTAGTCTATGGAATGGAAGCCATCTTACCAGTGGAAGTTCAGATTCCCTCTCTAAGAATCATGAAAGAGGCGGGCTTAGATGAAGATGAACGGATTCAGACTCGACTCGATCAGATAAATTTGATTGAAGAGACTCGCGGTTGTTTGTCATAGGCAGATATATCGGAAGCGCATGATCCGGGCATTTAACAAAAAGGTCAAGAGACAGGTATATCAAATTGGCGACTTGGTGATCAAGCGTATCATTCTACCCCAAGGTGGTCCCAGAGGCAAATGGACTCCCACAAATGAAGGGCCATTTGTAGTTAAGAAGGTATTCTCTGGTGGAGCCATGATGCTTGCTACAACGGATGGCAAAGAGTTCCCGCATCCTGTGAACGCTGACATAGTTAAAAAAATACTACGCATAAAAGAGACCCGCTAAGTCGACGTACCTAGGCAAAAGTAAGGGCATCCCGACGAACCAAAAGGGTTCGGGCAAAAATTAGGGATAAACATATAAAAACATACACCCGGCAAGTCGAAAACCTGAAAAGGCGGCTTGGGCAAAAAAGGGTATCCTGGTGGACTGAAAACCTGAAAAGGCGGTCCAGGCAAAAATTAGGGATTAAAGCGTAAGACTATGTCCCGTTCTCAGTCAGCTTCAACCAAGTTCCAAGGACTGAACAAGCCAATCACTTCTATCCGACAACAGGAGATGAGACGCTTGAAGACATAATGACAGTAGTGGAATTAAAATCAATAGGACCTTTTCTGCATAGCTTTCTCTTTGTTTTCTTGACAATTTCCTCTTACTAGGATTTTTGTCTCCTTGTACTCAAATTGCTTATTTATAGGCCCTCTTTCAAAATCAATACAATTTCATTTCCAAAAAGATGCTGTTGTTTTACTTTCTCTGTTTTGTTTGCATAAACGTCCATTGATTTAACTTGAATTGATATATGCATTTGAATATGATCAATGTTTATCAAAATACATGCATAAAATAACAATGACAATTACTAAAGGACTTCAGGATCGAGGAGAAGGTCTAACCAGGCTTTCCAATGAATCTGTTGCTAATTCTATTCCCCAACAAGAACCAGCTATTTCCCAGAAGAAATTGGTATCACTAGACTGGTCATCTCTTCTACCCCCAGCCAGGCTCTGTTGGATATCTCTGCCATCAGATAAGAGTCAAATACCCCTAGCTAAGGAAGGGTCATCAATACAAATATCTCTGACCAGAAGACTGAGATTTATTTCCCCAGTAGAGTCCCCTGGAAGCACGTTTCAGACACATAGTGCGTTCATTACATCATTTCACATCACATACCTACATACAATTTTCATTCCGCATCATATACATTACGTCATTTCATAACATATACATGTATACAATGCTCTCATTTATTCCAGACACATAATTCACTCATTACATCATTTCACAGCACACGCATGCATACAACATTTGCATCTCATGCATCATGACATAGCATGAAGCTAACTTTATTTTTCAGGTCAATTATCCTCCTGACACAGTCAAAACAAAGGTCCATTCAGACGGGCATCTTTATCTATTACATTCAAGATTCAACTATACCCCTCAGATACTGCCTAGCGTAAGGTATATTCTGAGGTGCAGTCTAGCGTACGACTACTTTCTTCTTCAGATACATCTTTCAGATATACTCCATGTCAACATTCATTCTGACATCCTCCTAACGATGGCATTTATAAGCTCATCCCATACATTTATCGCAAATACAACATATACAAATACTAGCAGATATAGCCTAGCGTACGGTTCATTCTGATTCAGCTCAACATATGACTCCTTCAACTCAGATACGATCTAGCGTACGATCCATTCTGACCTTCAATAACTCAGATACGATCTAGCGTACGATCCTTTCTGACCTTCAACCACTCAAATACTGTCTAATGTACGACCAAGTTAGACCTTCAAGTCCTCAGAGGCCACTCAAATACTGTCTAATGTACGACCAAGTTAGACCTTCAAGTCCTCAGAGGCCACTCAAATACAGTCTAATGTACGACCAAGTTAGACCTTCAAGTCAGATTCTGCAAATACAGTCTAATGTACGACCAAGTTAGACCTTCAAGTCCTCAGATTCTGCTCAAATACAGTCTAATGTACGACCAAGTTAGACCTTCAAGTCATCAGATGCTGCTCAAATACAGTCTAATGTACGACCAAGTTAGACCTTCAAGTCATCAGATGCTGCTCAAATACAGTCTAATGTACGACCAAGTTAGACCTTCTGCTACTCAGATGCTACCTAGTGACAGGTACATTTCTGAATTGTAGTCTAGTGTACGACTACCCCTTTTAGAAGCAGATTCAGCCTAATGGACGGCTCACTCTGCTCAGATACAGTCTAATGTACGACCAAGTTAGACCTTCATCTGCTCAGATGCTACCTAGTGACAGGTACATTTCTGAATTGTAGTCTAGTGTACGACTACCCCCTTTATAAGCAGATTCAGCCTAATGGACGGCTCATTCTGCTCAGATACAGTCTAATGTACGACCAAGTTAGACCTTCATCTGCTCAGATGCTACCTAGTGACAGGTACATTTCTGAATTGTAGTCTAGTGTACGACTACCCCTTTTATAAGCAGATTCAGCCTAATGGACGGCTCATTCTGCTCAGATACAGTCTAATGTACGACCAAGTTAGACCTTCATCTACTCAGATGCTACCTAGTGACAGGTACATTTCTGAATTGTAGTCTAGTGTATGACTACCCCTTTTATAAGCAGATTCAGCCTAATGGACGGCTCATTCTGCTCAGATACAGTCTAATGTACGACCAAGTTAGACCTTCATCTGCTCAGATGCTACCTAGTGACAGGTACATTTCTGAATTGTAGTCTAGTGTACGACTACCCCTTTTATAAGCAGATTCAGCCTAATGGACGGCTCATTCTGCTCAGATACAGTCTAATGTACGACCAAGTTAGACCTTCATCTGCTCAGATGCTACCTAGTGACAGGTACATTTCTGAATTGTAGTCTAGTGTATGACTACCCCTTTTATAAGCAGATTCAGCCTAATGGACGACTCATTCTACTCAGATACAGTCTAATGTACGACCAAGTTAGACCTTCGTCTGCTCAGATGCTACCTAGTGTACGGTATATTTCTGAAGTGTAGTCTAGCATATGACTACCCCCTTTTATAATCAGATTCAGCCTAATGGACGGCTCATTCTGCTCAGATACGGTTTAATGTACGACCCAGTTAGACCTTCATCTGCTCAGATGCTACCTAGTGACAGATACGGTTTAATGTACGACCCAGTTAGACCTTCGTCTCCTCAGATGCTACCTAGTGACAGATACGGTTTAATGTACGACCCAGTTAGACCTTCATCTCCTCAGATGCTACCTAGTATACGGTACATTTCCGAAGTGTAGTCTAGCGTACGACTACCCCCGTTCATCATCAGATTCAGCCTAACGGACGGCTCATCCTACAGCTCCAATACGGCCTAGCATAAGACCCATTTGGATCTACAACTCAGATACGATCTAGCATACGATCCATTCTGATCCTTCATCCCCAGTAACGATACAACCTAACGGACGGCTCGTTCCGCAACTCAGATACGATCTAGCGTACGATCCATTCTGATCCTTTATCCCCAGCAGTGTATGACTCATTCGGATTCTTATCTCATTTTGATTCGGCACAACATATTACTCCTCCAACAATACGGTCTAGCGTACGACCCATTCGGATCTTCATTCCTCAGATACTACCTAGCGGACGGTACATCCCGAGGTGTAGTCTAGCGTACGACTATTTTTCGTCAGATACAGCCTAACAGACGGCCCATCCTGCAACTCAGATACGATCTAGCGTATGATCCATTCTGATCTGTTATCCCCAGCGGCGTATGACCCATTCTAACTCCCCAGTGAAGTCGACGGCCTAATGAATGACCCACTATACGGTCCAGCGTATGACCCAGTGACACCCATGACTTCAGATATCGTCTAATGTACGACGCACTCTGAAGCTCTCATCATCAAATTCCCTGGATGGCATCTTTAAGCCCATCTCCATCAAGACTAGCTCCTGGTTGACAAGCGCAAATTTTTGGGGCATTTTAGTGTTCAATAATCTTCCACCTCCGGACCACGAATGGTGCACATACCATTCTACTCTCTCGGTTCAAGAATATTGAACAGGGGCAGCTGTCATACCCCAAAATTTGCCCGTTAATATTTCAAGACATTTTTTCAGGGCACTCTGACACATTTTTATGACATTAATCTTAAAGGAATAAAGGCCCAGCTCACGAATGGCCCAATCCAGAAAATGGCCCAAACTGGCCTGTTCGCTACACGTTCGCTACACGCTCGCCTAGCGAACGTTCGCTACACGTTCGCTACACGCTCGCCTAGCGAAGCTGACAGACAACAGAAAATTTCGGGCTTCATTCTGAGCCCGTTAGGTCACGAAAAAGAGCATTATAAATACCAGCACTTCAGTAACGAAAAGGGGAGGAAAACGGAGGAAGACGGACGAAAACCCTGGCACAGAAACCCTGGAGGCTACTTTAGAGAGTTCCGAGTGAAGAAACCCTGAAGGCCGCTCCTCCGCTCCGAAGCTACCGCCGCCCAACTCCATCCGATACCAAAAGCGATTAGTCTCTTCAATATAGCAGCTTAGTTGCAAGCAGGTTTGCGCATCACTATTGTTTTATGCGTTTAATCGGTAATCTCTATATACATAAAGCATCATGATTGAAGTTTCGAATACGTAATTTGATTTCACATGCGAATTTAAATATGCTTGAATATCATGAATGTTTGTCCATGCTGTTCCTGTAATCAAATGCCATAAAAGTTCAGGTTTTCGGAGGTCATGCTGCTGTCAAACTCCAAACCCGTGGCCGCTCGCTAGCACATCGCTAAGCGAGCCTGCAGCGAGCATTCGCTGAGCCTTCGCTAGGCGAAGCAGAGGCGAACGGGACAGTGGCTGCTTTGTTTCTTTTCTATTATGCCTTATGTCTATCTAACCAAGACTTATTATAATTCTGCATCGTTTGGCCTGAGATTATGACTGTTGTGTTGTAGTGCAATTTTCAATTGTACTTTACTTTGATGCTCTAACCCGTGTGTTGAATTGTGCAAAGGTTTACATATTCCCGAAGAAACGGCCGACTAGGTATCCGACTTTATGTGTGGGATACCCTTATGGAGATTCACCTTGAATTACTCAATTGATTTTAATGTATTCATTTCATGGCGAAGTTCTACCCTAATGGCTTAATTGATCTTAATGTATTGATTTTAATATGGACCTAATTACCTACTTGATTACGGCTATCTAACTAATTGTAAAACTTTGCCTTTAAATAAGTGATCTCGGACCTCTCTTTGTTACCCTCCGATTACGGTATTACGGTCATGTCCCGCGAATGTGGGGATACACTTAGCAATGACCCTTCGATTAACTCATCATAAAATAAATCATAGTCCCTCGGATGTTGCCTTCGAATATATGATTTCGTCCCTCGATGACCCTTCGGTGTAGCCTACGGTTAAATGATGATCGTCCCTTCGAATGCTAAGGTATCCTTACAACTGTTGCCTTCAATGACCTATCGATGACCCTTCGATGACCCTTCCACATCCAAAGGATAAAACTGCTTACTTCTCAATAGTAAGGACAGTTTTACCCTCATAAGGATAGGAAATGCCCGGAAAGACCTCGGATAGGTATAACTCTTAATTGCTTATTCACAATTTAAAACTACTTTTCACACCCACACCTTTCAAAACATCTTTTAGAAAACCACCACTTGGTATACATTCATACTAGAATCATTGCCGAGTTATATTTTTCTAAACTATTTCCAAAATTAAACGAGATAACCACTTTGTATACATTCATTCAAGAATCATTACAAAGTTAAATTCTCCTTTTCAAAACATTTCCTACATATTTCTGAAACACTTTTTCAAACTAGAAAAACATAAATGATTGAGCAATTAAGAGCCCATGGATAACCATGGATACAAAGGGTGCTAACACCTTCCTTTTGTATAATGTACCTCCCGAACCTAAGAATCTAAATTAAGGTCTTTCCTGTTCTTTTCCACCTTTCCTTATTGGATAAAAGAAAAGTCGGTGGCGACTCTTGCTAACCGCGACATTGCGATTAAAAAACACATTAAAGTCAGTTCACCGTATGACACAAGAGACGACTCAACAGATTAGCAGGAGGTGGATTACACACCTCTTGTGTCTGCCAATTGCCTTAACAAAGGTCTTTTCCTGCTTGGGGACAAAAATAAACAAGCACAAACATCGCCTCTTAAGGAGGACTTCAGACAGGTGCCTGGCCAAGTAACAGGCCAGGTCTTCCAGACTACATGGAGTTAGTGATTCTACCTCAATTGGTTTACACAACCAAGCAGCAGCACAAAGCGAGTTCACAAAGAACTATAGCAACTAAGGTACCTGAAATCAATCTAATATAGTCAGTACTCAGCTCAAACAGTTAAACAGACAAGTTAAAAGTCACACAGTTAACTGTACACAAGCAATGCATCAAGCAAAGCATAAGCCAATGCTCAACACAAATGAATTAGAAACCACCTACAAAACAAAATTAATGTTAATCAACATCATTCACATGAGCAACTCAAACCAAGTGCATTAATTCCTCCATGCCATTTGCCTTTTGTCTTGAAAACACAATCCAAACATGAGAAGCATAACCCTAGGACAAAGCCTAGGGTCCAATAGGGATCAAAAATTCAAAACAGAACATGAAAATTATCAAAAATCAAGTTCAATCAATTAAGAATCCAATCCAATTGGTCTCATGTTCATATCATCAACCAAGATCATCTCATGAAAGAAATAGTGCAAAACATGCAATCTAGAACCTCAAAGGTCCAAACAGAAATATCCAATCCAAACTCAATCCAAAACAATTCAATAAATCTCCAAAAATTTCACAGCTAAACAGAATTCATAACATGTCAATCACACCAAATTTCAAGTCAATTGGACAATGGGAAGCAAGTCAATTAAATTCATCAATTTAAAGCATGCTCATACAAGTCCAAACAAGGCACAATATCATGTATCAACTTCAAGCAAGCATAAAACAGTGTAGGAACATGATAAATGCACCAAACCAAAACCATGACAAACTTCAATGTGTCTATAATCACTCCAAACAATTTCAGGTCCATCCAATACATATCCAGAATTTCACAAAACATTTAAAAACATGACTCACAAAAACTCCACATTTGGTCAAACAGAAAGGAAATTCTCAATCAAATTGGAAACACATCTAAAAAATCCACAAAAATTCACATGTGAACCTAACATCCCTAAGCATCATCATGCAAAATTTCATCTCATTCCAAGTTCATATGGAATGTCAAATAAAATCAGGAAGTCAGACAAGAAATGGTGTGACACAAATTATCACACCTCTAATGATCATGTCATATCTCTCAATCCAGGAACTCAAAAATCACAAACTATATACCAAAATGTCCAGGAATGAGTCCAGAATATGCATACAAAATTTCAAGAATTTCCAATTAAGCATCATCATTTTATGATCAATATACCAAGCAATGTGTAACAAATGACACATCCAAACAAACCCTAGGCCATTCCAAAATTTACACGTGCACAATTTCCACAAAAATATTCATTAAATTGTAGAGATCACAAGGATTATGGCACAAAAAATTTCATTCAATTTGGACAATTGGTTCATGAGATATGAATTTTTGAATGTCATGAAAAAATAAAAAAATGTGAAATGGAGGCATGTGAATCATGTAAGCATATGGAAATAAAATACACTAGCCAAAAGAGAAAATGCTGAAGCACGGAATCGAATGGAGGTCCATTTTGAAAGTCTGGCGCGCAAACACAAGTCAGTATGAACAGTAGCGCTGAAACGGATCAAAACATGATTTCTGAATTTTTTTTGAATGTTCTTCATGTGTTCATACATTCATATGCTCAAGAACAAATCTCCACCAAATTGGACAAACCATATATCATCAGAAAGGTATTGCAACGTACATTCACAATCTAACATCATTTTGTCCTAATTCTTCATAACTTAAGAGAATCGAATCAAAACATAAACATGCATGAAACTTTAAATCATCATAACTCTCTCATTTCTCAACCAAATTTAGTGAAACGAATTGCAGAATTCTCTACTAAGAAAGATCTATCCAAATCATCAATCAATTTCAAGAATTATTGGATTCGAAAAATCACCTTGATTTGAGCACAGTGATGAATTCGCGTGTATTTGGCCTTGAAATTGCAAAACAGATGCGCTATGGCTCTTGTATAGGTGAATGGAACAAGTCTTGTTGCTCAATTACGCACGATCTTGATGAAATCTTGAATTGCCATTGTTGCACCTCACTTTAACAGTCCAAAATTTGGCTTGGAAATGAAGAAATCTTGCTTCAATTAGCTTCAATAATGCATGTAGATGATGAATCAATGAAGATCTAAGCAAGGTTTTTGGAGATTTTTGGAAAAAAAGTGAGAGAGAAAGTGAAGAGGTTTTTGTGATTTCTAGATCTAGATCTGAATTCTGTTGTGATTATGGTGAAAACAGTTACAATTATCCTTTTATATGTGATGTTAATCATGATTCTAATCCTAATTAGTGCTAATGAAATGGATTAGTGAAAATGCATTTTCATGCTAAATGGCAATTTGGTCAATTCACCCACACAAGTGCAATGCAATGTAACAGTGGAATTTCTTTGTTGCAGCAAATTTCAAATGGCATTTGTGAGCTAGTGCAAAAGGAATCATGTGAAAACAAGGCTTATTTCTCAAAATGCACTTTTTCCCTCCCCTTTTAAATTAAGTCCACTTGAAAAATGCACTTTTTATGTGATGAGTTTTCATGAAATGTGATGATGGATTATGATAGTACATGTCAAATGGAGTTTGCTCAAAGAAACCTCACTCAATTTGGCCTTATGAATCAAAAGTTATGCCACTTTGAAATTCAACTTTTTTGGAAAATGATCAATCCATAACTTGCCAACCACACATGAGAAATTCATGTTCTTGGACTTTTTGGAAAGGTGAGAGCAAGATATACAACTTTCATGTTGGACAAAATTTCATTTGAAGCATTTTTGGACATGTAATTTTGAGGAGAAAAACTTTCCATTTTTGGCAATTTTCAATTACAAGTCACTTTCTATTTTTGGAAAGTTTCCATCTGACTTTATTTTCTTCATTCTTGATGTTTGAAATGTCAAATGAAACTTGTGTAGACATGAATGAAGTGTCTTTAACCCTCTCCCACCTCCAAATCCATCAATTCAGGCACAGTTGACCATAGTTGACTTTTTCTGACTGATAGATGAATTTCAGCTTGACTGATGAACTTGAGCCTCAAACTCCTGATGAAATGGCTCAATGATGAAACCCTAACTTCCATAAGCTCAATATAATCATAAAATGATCCCCATATCCATTGAAAACCTCATCTCCTTCACAAGCCCTGATTGACCCAATTCAGATGATTAGGGTTGACTAGTGGTCAAAACCCTAGTCTCAAGGTATCTGATCAATCTCTTGGTGATGACAAAACCATGATGATGATGATGTATCATTCTAACCAAGATGAAGCTCAATCTCCTTGAGAATCAAAAACCCTAATCTGGACCACACATCCTCAGATGATTAGTGATCAATCCCATGAAACCCTAACTTGTATCTTAACCTCTTTATCTTCTGATCAAGACTTAGGAGGATGACTTGCTCAATGTAGCCATATGATATGCAACATGCTAATGACTAATGACCTAAGAAATGCAATGCAATATGCTAAGCTCGTCCCAAGAGAGGAGGGCAAATTTTGAGGTGTTACACCAAGGAAACCAAAAAGGTGGTGTTTTAGATAGAGGAAGAGGTGGTGGTAAAAATCTAGACAAGAGTCACATTCAGTGTTACAATTGTCAGAAGCATGGTCATTATTCTAGTGATTGTCCAGAAAAGCAGAAGAATCAAGAAACTTATGCAAAGCTAGAGAAACATGAAGAAGAAGAGATATTGCTAATGGTTACAATGAGAGATGAAGAGATATTCAAGGACCAGTGGTAGTTGGACTCAGGATGCTCATCACACATGTCTGGAACGAAATATTGGTTTGTCAACATAAAACCCTCAATAAAGAACATGATGAAATTTTCAAATGACAACACTCTAGAAACTGAAGGTGTTGGTGATGTTCTTGTTAGACCTCAATTTTGACTCTAAGACCCCTCATGCAATTTCATCATATGCCTTAGTGTAACAACCCAATTTTTAGTATTACTTATGTGGAGTGTTAATTAATTAATTGGTTGTTAGGTAGTATAATAATCTATTACATTAATTAATTTGGTGTGTTAATTAATTATTTAGTTGATATGAGACGTAATTAAATAATTGAATTAATTAACTTAGTGAATAGGTGGTGTTAGTTTAATTTAAATTAAACTAATTAGAGATATTTAAATATTAGGTCTTATTTGACCTATTAATTAAATTAGAAGTATAATGACTTAAGCCCAAATAGAATACTAATATAAATAGTAAGAGGTGAGGAGAGTGAGAATTAGGATTCATTTGATAATTGAAGGAAATAGAGAAAGAGAAGAGGAAAAGTAAGGAGAAGAGGGGTAGAACAAAAGAGAAGCTAGGGTTTCCATCAAATTGAAAAGGTAAGGGGAGAATCCTTATTATTATGGGTTAGTATGATCGGGTCAATGGATAGATATATGTTTAGGTTAATATCCCTAATTTGCATGATTTTAGAATTGTTAGGTTTTGATGATTATGCTTGATTGTGGTGATTGATTGTGTTAAAACGGCAAATTAACGTTATATATTTGGAGTATTATGTGAGTTATAATTTTCTGAACGTTTGGCTTTTTACGGAATTGAAATCGGAGGTCCGGAAGTCCTCCAACGATGAAAACCGCGGAAAATTCTGCATGCCGTCCGTCACACTCGTGGCTTGTTTTTATGTTTTATTGTCGAAATCATTTTGGTCATAACTTTTGATCCGTAAGTCCAAATCGAGTGTTGTTCGAAGCGTTGGATAGCTGAAACAGAGGGCTATAACTTTGTTTCAGGAATAAAATAATTTTGGAGATTATTTCATGGATGTTCTGGGGGTTGAAGAAGATGAAAATTATGTTGGAAAATTTAATAAACAACAACTTTTAGTAATGCCTTCGTGCACGGTTTTGATCATAACTTTTAACTCGTAAGTCCGATTTTTGTGGCGTTTGAAGCGTTAGAAAGCTAATACTCATACCTAAAACATGGTATTAATTGTTAATATGTTTTAATAATATTCACATGCCTACTATATTGATAAATATATTGGGTTATACGTTTGGTTGATGAATCGTTGCATTGTTGTAATATGATTGCGTGATAATTATGTTATTATGTCGATGATGTTAAGATGTTGATGAGTTGTTGTTATTTGTTGATGTTATTCATGTGGTAACATGAATTGGTTAATTGCATTTGTGGATTTGTGAATGATATATTGTTATGAATGTGTATATGTACCATTGGTGGATTGTGAACGATATATTGTTATGAATGTGTATATGTACCATTGGTGGATTTGTGAATGATATATTGTTATGAATGTGTATATGTACCATTGGTGGATTGTGAATGATATATTGTTATGAATGTGTTTATGTGCCATTGGTGGATTGTGAATGATATATTGTTATGAATGTGTATATGTACCATTGGTGGATAATTCATAGAGTTGAATTATGGTGATATGTGGAATGTTAAGATGGTAGAGATGATCTTAATTGCATATGTATTGGTATTTGTACATTCATTCATGGCATGCATGGTCGGCTCCATGGTGGAAGCGGTGAAACTGCGGGTTCACATGTAGCACTCGTTGATCCTTAATTGGAAATAGGCGAGGTAGATGAGCACTCGTTGATCCTTAATAAGAAATAGGCGAGGTAGATGAGCACTCGTTGATCCTTAATTGGAAATAGGCGAGGTAGATGAGCACTCGTTGATCCTTAATTGGAAATAGGCGAGGTAGATGAGCACTCGTTGATCCTTAATTGGAAATAGGCGAGGTAGATGAGCACTCGTTGATCCTTAATTGGAAATAGGCGAGGTAGATGAGCACTCGTTGATCCTTAAGTGGAAATAGGCGAGGTAGATGAGCACTCGTTGATCCTTAATTGGAAATAGGCGAGGTAGATGAGCACTCGTTGATCCTTAATTGGAAATAGGTGAGGTAGATGAGCACTCGTTGATCCTTAGTTGGAAATAGGCGAGGTAGATGAGCACACGTTGATCCTTAATTGGAAATAGGCGTGGTAGATGTTGCACACGTTGATCATTAATTGGAAATAGGCGTGGTAGATGTTGCACACGTTGATCCTTAATTGGAAATATGCGTGGTAGATGTTGCACACGTTGATCCTTAATTGGAAATAGGCTCGGTAGTATATGGTATCACATGCATAGAGTCACATGTCATGCATTAAGTCACATTAGAGTTAGGTGATAATTGAATGTTTGCATTGGTGTGATTGTGATGTGTGTATGAGATATGGTAATTGAATTTGGTGATGTTTGGGTACATAACTTGACTGAATATGTGATTATGTGATAATTGTAGTTATGTGTATATTTGGGAATATAATATTGGATTTGAATATTATGCTTCTTGAGTTTTGATGGATGTTTGAAACATGTGAAATAGATGTTGATGAATATTATTTACATGGTTATATGAAGTGTGATGAATTCCTTTAATTGTTGATTTAATCATTGTACTTGATTGTACTTCTTCATAATGATTTGAATTCTCACCCTTTCTGTGTGAATGTTACCTTTACATGGGTATCGCGCAGATACTCAGGAGTAGTATCGCTGAAGTAAGTGGACGGTAGCTCACTTGAGGTTAGCTGGAGAGCTGCGGTACTTCGTTTAGAGACTAAGTAGTGAGTCAATGCTCTGGTCATGTAACACTGGGTAGATTAGTAGTATTGAACTCATATCGTATTTGGATACGTATTATGTTATTACTTGTGAACATGTTTAATTGGAGAGATTATTGAGAGATGATCATGGTATGGGACATGAATCATTTTATGAAATG
Source organism: Lathyrus oleraceus (assembly GCF_024323335.1). NCBI lineage: Eukaryota > Viridiplantae > Streptophyta > Magnoliopsida > Fabales > Fabaceae > Lathyrus > Lathyrus oleraceus. Next base: position 358,878,081 of record NC_066584.1, read on the forward strand.
CATGAGTATTCATTATTTTCCGCTGCGAACGCATATGCTTGAATATTCATGATAAGTGAAATGTGTTATTTGAAATGACCAGGTGTATTGTATATTGATGATGAATGAGGTTTGGTTTTTGAAAGCTTTTAGTTTTTGAAAACGTCGATGTGACGCCCTTTTGTTATATGCGTGCTTATTTACTCTGATTATATGTTAAGTATTTTGGGGTAGAAAAAGGGGTGTTACATTAGTGGTATCAGAGCATGGTCGACCAGTTGGTCAATAGTCGTTAGGGTTTTCCATCCCGTTGTATTTGATTCGTGTATCTGACACGATCGATATTATTTGTCTGATACATTAGTGATATCAGAGCAGGTTTTTCCTGAGGTTGGTGCTAAGGAAGATTGGTTTGTGAAGCGACGTCTTCGTGTGTGAAGCTTGGTATGTTGAAGCTTACGTGTGACATTCTTGACGAGATTAGAGAAGATCGAGAAGTGAAGAAGCTTCGTGGTAAGGAAATTGCGTTGGAGAAAGTGATATGGGGCGGAGTCGCCAATGGCAATATAACTTGGGAACTCGAGGATAAGACGAGGGAATCGTATCCGGAGTTGTTCGTTTGAGGTGAATTTTCGAGGACGAAAATCTTTTAAGTGGGGGAGAGTTGTAACAAACCAATTTTTAGTATTACTTATGTAGAGTGTTAATTAATTAATTGGTTGTTAGGTAGTATAATAATCTATTACATTAATTAATTTGGTGTATTAATTAATTATTTAGTTGATATGAGACGTAATTAAATAATTGAATTAATTAACTTAATGGGTAGGTGGTGTTAGTTTAATTTAAATTGAATTAATTAGAGATATTTAAATATTAGGTCTTATTGGGCCTATTAATTAAATTAGAAGTATAATGACTTAAGCCCAAATAGAATACTAATATAAATAGTAAGAGGTGAGGAGAGTGAGAATTAAGATTCATTTGATAATTGAAGGAAATAGAGAAAGAGAAGAGGAAAAGTAAGGAGAAGAGGGGAAGAACAAAAGAGAAGCTAGGGTTTCCATCAAATTAAAGAGGTAAGGGGAGAATCCTTATTATTATGGGTTAGTATGATCGGGTCAATGGGTAGATGTATGTTTAGGTTAAAATCCCTAATTTGCATGATTTTAGGATTGTTAGGTTTTGATGATTATGCTTGATTGTGGTGATTGATTGTGTTAAAACGGCAAATTAATGTTATATATTTGGAGTATTGTGTGAGTTATAATTTTCTGAACGTTTGGTTTTTTACGGAATTGAAATCGGAGGTCCGGAAGTCCTCCAACGATAAAAACCGCGGAAAATTCTGCATGCTGTTCGTCACACTCGTGGCCTGTTTTTATGTTTTATTGTCGAAATCATTTTGGTCATAACTTTTGATCCGTAAGTCCAAATCGAGTGCCGTTCGAAGCGTTGGATAGCTGAAACAGAGGGCTATAACTTTGTTTCAGGAATAAAATAATTTTGGAGATTATTTCATGGATGTTCTGGGGGTTGAAGAAGATGAAAATTATGTTGGAAAATTTAATAAACAACAACTTTTACTAATGCCTTCGTGCACGGTTTTGATCATAACTTTTAACTCGTAAGTCCGATTTTTGTGGCGTTTGAAGCGTTAGAAAGCTAATGATCATACCTAAAACATGGTATTGATTGTTAATATGTTTCAATAATATTCACATGCCCACTGTATTGATAAATATATTGGGTTATACGTTTGGTTGATGAATCGTTGCATTATTGTAATATGATTGCGTGATAATTATGTTGTTATGTCGATGATGTTAAGATGTTGATGAGTTGTTGTTATTTGTTGATATTATTCATGTGGTAACATGAATTGGTTAATTGCATTGGTGGATTTGTGAATGATATATTGTTATGAATGTGTATATGTACCATTGGTGGATTGTGAATGATATATTGTTATGAATGTGTTTATGTGCCATTGGTGGATTGTGAATGATATATTGTTATGAATGTGTATATGTACCATTGATGGATAATTCATAGAGTTGAATTATGGTGATATGTGGAACGTTAAGATGGTAGAGATGATCTTAATTGCATATGTATTGGTATTTGTACATTCATTCATGGCATGCATGGTTGGCTTCATGGTGGAAGCGGTGAAACTGTGGGTTCACATGTAGCACTCGTTGATCCTTAATTGGAAATAGGCGAGGTAAATGAGCACTAGTTGATCCTTAATTGGAAATAGGCGAGGTAGATGAGCACTCGTTGATCCTTAATTGGAAATAGGCGAGGTAGATGAGCACTCGTTGATCCTTAATTGGAAATAGGCGAGGTAGATGAGCACTCGTTGATCCTTAATTGGAAATAAGCGAGGTAGATGAGCACTCGTTGATCCTTAATTGGAAATAGGCGAGGTAGATGAGCACTCGTTGATCCTTAATTGGAAATAGGCGAGGTAGATGAGCACTCGTTGATCCTTAATTGGAAATAGGCGAGGTAGATGAGCACACGTTGATCCTTAATTGGAAATAAGCGTGGTAGATGTTGTACACGTTGATCCTTAATTGGAAATAGGCGTGGTAGATGTTGCACACGTTGATCCTTAATTGGAAATAGGCGTGGTAGATGTTGCACACGTTGATCCTTAATTGGAAATAGGCGTGGTAGTAGATGGTACCACATGCATAGAGTCACATGTCATGCATTAAGTCACATTAGAGTTAGGTGATAATTGAATGTTTGCATTGGTGTGATTGTGATGTGTGTATGAGATATGGTAATTGAATTTGGTGATGTTTGGGTACATAACTTGACTGAATATGTGATTATGTGATAATTGTAGTTATGTCTATATTTGGGAATATAATATTGGATTTGAATATTATGCTTCTTGAGTTTTGATGGATGTTTGAAACATGTGAAATAGATGTTGATGAATATTATTTACATGGTTATATGAAGTGTGATGAATTCTATTAATTGTTGATTTAATCATTGTGCCTGATTGTACTTCTTCATAATGATTTGAATTCTCACCCTTTCTATTTGAATGTTACCTTTACATGGGTATCGCGCAGATACTCAGGAGTACTATCGCTGAAGTAAGTGGATGGTAGCTCACTCGAGGTTAGCTGGAGAGATGCGGTACTTCGTTTTGAGACTAAGTAGTGAGTCAATGCTCTGGTCATGTAACACTGGGTAGATTAGTAGTATTGAACTCATATCGTATTTGGATACGTATTATGTTATTACTTGTGAATATGTTTAATTGGAGAGATTATTGAGAGATGATCATGGTATGGGACATGGATCATTTTATGAAATGCATGAGTATTCATTATTTTCCGCTGCAAACGCATATGCTTGAATATTCATGATAAGTGAAATGTGTTATTTGAAATGACCAGGGGTATTATATATTGATGATGAATGAGGTTTGGTTTTTGAAAGCTTTTAGTTTTTGAAAACGTCGATGTGACGCCCTTTTGTTATATGCGTGCTTATTTACTCTGATTATATGTTAAGTATTTTGGGGTAGAAAAAGGGGTGTTACACTTAGCATTGGGATCATACCTTGGCATCCTCCTTACCCCTCTTTCATTGGGTTTATTTTGGGAGAGGTAACCAAACACTATGTGTTTGTATCATACTTGTATATTATCATTTTACTAACCAAAATACAAAAATATGTCTTTGCATTTGCCTAACTCCTTTTGTAGGTAGGGCATGATCGCCATTGATCTACCAAGTTCATATATAGGGGTTGAGACCCTCATGACAAATAGCACAACCATGAATTGATCCAAGAATGGTTATGATCATCATATATGAGTTTCATTGATTCCTACATGTTATATTGATAAAGTTTTCTTCAAGAGTTTGAGGGTGATTTGCCTTGGAAACCCTAGTTTGACTGGGTATCTTGAGTAACTTCTCCAACAAGCTATCTCCCCAATTGATCAAATTTATCAAGGGACACTTAAAAATTAATCATCTTATGCATATATGATCTACCATGAGCCAAGAAAGTCCAAAGAATTGAAGGTTAGCAAGTTGGTTGATGGTGGTTGGCCAGATGAATTCATCTAATCAAAACTGGGTCTCCCTAGACCCTATCTCCTACAATTTTCACCATCCAAACAACTTTCATGTTGAGACCTAGAGCTAGTTTTGCTTGGAAAATCATTTTCTATGTTGAAACATTATAGGTCATTTTGTCTAAACCCTAATTTGAAAGTCAACTTCCCAATGCCATAACTTGCTCAATTTTTATGATATGAAATATTTCCAAGTTTCACAATCAAATTCAAGATGTCTAATTCAACTTTTATTTTTGGAGTGAGAGCTAATTCAACTTTTATGAGCATATGATATGAGGTTACATTATAGTTCATTTTTGACCTATACCATTGAACAAGTGATTTTTCCAAACTTCAAAAATGCATAACTCTATCATTCCAAATCCAAATGACGTGAAATTGGTGACCATTTTGAAGGTATTTGAAATGTATACAACTTTGATGAAGACACTTTTCTCATTTGAAGCTCACATAAAAATTTAAGTAAGGTGGAATATTGAGATATATGGCTTGACACTTAGAAACTTTTTCAACATGTTGAAATTTCCAAACTTCCACCTCATAATTCTCCATGTTCTAAGCTCGAAATGAAAATGTGTTGAACATCAAACTTGTTCCCCTTGATCCAAGCTTTCCAAATAACCCAAGTTCATGCATTTTGGATGAGGTTTGCTAGGTCTACGCATGACTTTAACAGAGATGTATAATTGGAAAGAATCAAACTCAAAACTTCAGTTCACTTTGCCTTGCCAATCAAGCTTCCATTCAGACTTCATTTGGAATCATTTTGGACCTTTTTGCATTGCATCATGGGCCTGCATACGCCCATGCACTCGTGCCATCAACATTGTTAAAATTGGACAAAATTTGAAGTGTGAAAATATCATTCATTCATTCTATAAATACATGACCTCTGTGCTCATTTGAATCACACCTTGCGCGCCAGCTTTGCCCCCATTGAAATCCTCACATTCTAAAGGAAAACCTGAGAAATTTCAATTTGAAATTTGAGTTTGAATCTCAACTGTTGAAGATTCAAGAACTCCAGGATCCAAAGCCTTGCAACCTCTCTAATCACTTCCTACTAGCTTCTCAAGTGTGATCAGATCGTGTTTGGAGCAAGCAACATCAAGAACTGCATAACATTGAAGGTAATTTTCAGAAAACTTCATCTCTTTGATTCTCTCTCAATTCTACTGAATTCTCTTGGATCTTTGATTGTCTGAAGTCCTACCAATGTAGGCTAGAAGATTGAGTTGCTTAGAGGTCAAATCGAAGCAACTCAGTTGACACACCTCAAAATTCAACTCCTCATATCTTTCTATATATGTGGAGTTAGTTGAAATTGAGGTCAGATTCGTGCTCTACGCCATTTTTTCTTTTAGATCATGTCCTCCTTTTTTTATTTTAGTGATGGTTGAGGGTGGACCAGTCTGGTGAGGTCCACCGAAGCTACAACTTCGGTCGTGCGTTGGCACGTGTCCCAGCCACATAATCTTGCCATTTTGTTTTAATCTGAGGCGTTGGTTTTGATTACCACGCGTGTGGCGCGCTAACTAGGTTCCATCATGGAACACGCGTTGTAGTCCACTTGATCTGCCACCTCAATTAATGAGGGAGATCAAGTGGCTCACATTTTTTCACATTTTCTGATTTTTGTTTTATTCCTTTTATTTTCATTAATTCGTATTAATTTTAATATTCATCAAAAAAATATGAGAGTTTCACCAAAAAATTTCCAATAAATTCCTCTTTCATATTCTAAATTAAAATTATTTTTTGGATCATTATTAATATTTTTCATGATTTAATTGATTTTGTGATTATTTTTAATTGTTTAAAAATACTTTTAAGTCTTTAAAAATTCTGAAATTTTTTCTCCAAGGTCCTTTGACCTTGTTTGACTTATGATAAATCTCATGGCCATTTCTTTGGTGTTTTGATGAGATTTTAGGAATTTGACAAACCATATTTAATTTAAATGCTTTATTTTAGTATTTTTAATTTGAATAAATGCCAAATAATTTTGTTGACCAATTGTGATGACTTGTTTGAGTTTTACTCTTGTTGTTAGGACTTGGTCAAGGTTGATTTGACTTTGTCAAGTTAATATCATTGATTTAGGGGGTTAATGGAATGTACATTCCATCTCCCAAAATGAATGAATGATATTAATTTGGTAAAAGTCCTCCTTTGACCAATTTGAGTTTTGATCCATTCCCCTCCCTCTTCATCTCATTCCCCTTCTTTATGTATCCATCTCATTTGGCCTATGATATCTCAAAGTCCTAAGGCTAGTTGATTGAAAAATCAACATAAGTATGGATGAGATTAGGCCACCTCTTTTGTATTTTCTTTTTGTGCATGATATGTTTCATGAGCATAGTCCATTATACTATGTCTCTAACATGCATTAACACCAAAAATCTATTGTCCGGCCTCAAATAGTTGTGGCTTCTATATAAGTCCAATTACGATTGCTTAACATAGTGTTAAATTTGTGACACAAAAGGCATAACATTCTAGTTAGTGAGATTGTAAGTCTCCCCTCCTTCATGGTATTGTATGGAAACTTGGCATTTTTCCTTCCTTTGGAAGATGTCTTGACTCAAGGATCCATGCTTGTGATAATTGGGTTGAGTGTTCTCCAAAGAATGACTTAAAAAAGCAAAAGCAAAACAATACTAACTTCTAACTCATTAACAACTAACTTTTAGTTTCAAGCCATTTACTTTAATGTCATTTAATTTTAGTCTTTATCCATTTGCCATTATTCATACCATTCTAATTGTTTATGTTAATGCAATTTTCACTTTGTCCACTTGGACCATATTGTGTGATATATCTTGTTTGTATATACTTTGCTTGTTTGTGTGGTTTTTACCATTAATGTACATAATAGCAACAAAAACCCCTAAAAAACTTTTGTGTGGACTGTTGCCTTGATCTTGGACAAATGGACTTAGAACTTAGGCAACATTCCTATGCTAAAGGACTTGGCCAATGCCAATTTTTTGTGAAACCAAGTGCTTGCAATTTGGAACTTCATCTGCTACATCATTTAAGATCCTTTTGAGTTCATCTGTAACATGATCATTGTGAAGCTATTATTTTGAACCTGTGACTTGTGGAATTCATCTGTTGCATGGGCTAATTTGAAGAAGATCATGGAGTGGCTAAGCTTGGATGTGGCTATCTTTATTTGATGCCTTGCTCTTCAAGATAATATAATTGTGCATTTTTGTGTTGCTTGATTCCAAATGTCCAAAGAATTCTGGGTTTCTATTGACATTCTTGTCTATTGGATTGCTACCCATTGGTCAGATCTTTTCAACTCTTAACTTTTAATTTTGTGCATAGGATTAGTCTCTTCATCTTCTCCCCATTTCTTTAATTTCAAAATCTCTCCCTCCCTTTTCAAAATCTTCTTTGATTGAACTTATTTTGTTCTAAACTTTGACCATTTTGCAAGAAGATAGAAACTTTGGCCTTATGCCATTGCATTTTCAAACTTCTTTTCTTAAATTAAATTTGTAAATAAACTTAACTATACTTGACTTAAACTTTCAGAAAAGCCAAAAAGAACTAACTCATTCAAACCATTTTCAGGCCTTTTTGTGCCTTTCAAACTTAATTTTTGTTAAAAGCAATGCATCCACTTTGAAATTTGTATCACGAACTACGAGGTTTTGATCCCTCATTTTTATGTTGGTACGTAGGCACAAGTCCGAAGGTCTTGTCAAACACAAAAATATAATTAATTGAATTCTTTTCTCATCCCCCCATTCTATTTGTTTGTGAACATCATTTTTTATACTAAATACATATGCACACAAAAAGGGCTCCCTAGGAGTACCTAGGACACTTTGGGTGCTAACACCTTCCCTCTGTGTAACCAACCCCCTTACCTGTAATCTCTGACATTTTATTAGTTTTGATTTGAAAACTTCTTACTTTTGGGTTTTGTTCGTACTTTTTCCCTTTTCCCTTGGAAACAATAAAAGTGCGGTGGCGACTCTTGTTATTTGATGTCTTGCTTATCCATAGCTTGATAATCATGAATTTACCGCTACATAAATTAAGTGGCGACTCTGCTGGGGAGTAGTCTCTAGTGGGTTTAGCCTACTTTTGTGTGTGTGTGTGGTATATATATATATATATATATATATATATTATATTATATATATATATATATATATATATATATATATAATATATATATATATATATATATATATAATATAATCTGCTTGTTGTGCTTGGTGATATCTGAGTGGTGAGATAAGTTCTAACCCAAACTTGAGTGAAATTAAGATAGAAGGATGGTATAGTCATGTTCGACTTGTGTGGAGTAGTCCTTAACAAGTTGGCTTGAGATCCATCTGCTCAGTGGAGACCCTTTTGGATTTGGAAATGTCACACAAGTATTTGTGGTTAGGCATTACTATCTCTAATTTGGGTCTGAGAAACTGAGGACCGTAGAACATTTACCCCCTCTTGGCCTATTTAGGACGTAGTGCGGAAACTGTTCAAGTGTAGACTTGATAACAGTTGTTATGCGATACTACACTCAGACGAGTTTCTCTTGAGAATATTATAGGTCGATGAGTCAGTCATCTTAACCTGTAATATCCGATAGATGGAATTAAGACTCTGGGAACTTTTTAGAACATGATATACAGGTTTTATCCTTAGTTCACTCCTTTGGGATGGTTCTTACCCAAACTCCATGCTCGTGACTTACAACAAACCCTTGATTCTTGGTTGATCCAATCAAGTCTTGTCAATATCAATGGAACTTGGGTGTTGATAAGGTGTAAACCATAATCCACCAAAATGGATGATTGATCTTGACAATGACTTGATTCATCCCTTGAACTTTGTTTGCCTTGTGTGTGATCCCTTATTTGTGATTGTTGCATTCATGCATTCATGCATTCATGCATTCATGCGCATCATAACATTCATCACACGAAAAATTTCAAGGAACTGAGGTATTAATTGACATCTATAGCCTAGTTCGACCAAACGGAAACACGAGTGGAAAGTGAGGGGAACAACCAAGGGAAACACCGAGTGATAGATTCTTGATAGGCAAAATGAATAGCAATGGTTTTGGATCAAATATTCTGGTTCTTGATGGCAAGCACTGGGATCGATGGAGTGCGCTGATTAAATCTTTATTTGGAGCACAAGAAGTGAGTGAAATTATGCAGAATGGCTATGAGGATTTAGTGGTGAATCCAACTGATAAGCAGAAGAATGCATATAAGGAAGCTAAGAAGAAAGATTGCAAAGCTTTGTTCTACATTCAGCAGAATGTTGACAATCATCACTTTGGGAAGATTTCCAAAGCAACAAGATCCAAAGAAGCATGGGATATATTAGAAAACTATCATACTGGTGGAGATAAGGTGAAGCACGTGAAGCTACAATCCTATAGAAGAAATTATGAGATGATACAAATGGAAGAAGATCAGAAAGTGAGTGATTACTTCTCAAAACTAACAGCCATTGTCAACCAAATGAAAAATTACGGGGAGAATATTATAGATCAGATGGTAGCAGAAAAGGTGCTGAGATCTTTAAGCATAGAGTTCGATTTCATAGTTGTAGATATCCAAGAAGCAAAGGATGTGAGAACTATGAAAATTGAAGAATTGAAAAATTCACTGGAAGCACATGAGCTCCTGGTGTTTGATAGAAGCTCTGAAAGATCAGTTCAATAAGCACTCCAAGTTCAAACTTTCAAGAAAGAATAAAATCAGAGGGATTTCAGGAAGAAGGGAAAGAGCAGAGAAGATTGGGCCAACAATGGGAAGAACAAGTGTGTAAACAAAGCTGGATCTTCAAGGAGGGGAGACTTTGGCAGAGGTCAAAACAAGAAGAGGGAGTTTGACAAAAGTAAAGTGCAATGGTTTAACTGTGAGAAGCACAAGCATTTTGCTGATGAATGTTGGTTCAAGAAAGATCAAAAGACTGATAAAGAAGAAAATCTGGCTCATGAAGAGGATGCCAGCACAGTGTTGTTGATGGCTACTACTAGTGATGAAAAAAATAAAAATGAATAGTGATTTCTTGACTCTGGATGCTATAATCATATGACATCACATATAGAATGGCTGAGAAGCTTTGATACTCGTAAGAAAACAAGCATCAAACTAGATGACAGTAGAAATCTTGTAGCTGAAGGTAGTAGAAATATAATGATCAAAAGCGATGATGGAAAAAGAATCATTATTGAAGATGTGATGTATGTCCCTGAGATGAAGTGTAATCTCACGAGCATTGGTTAACTGGTGGAGAAGGGATTCTCAATGACTATGGGTTGTGACTCTTTGAAGTTGTTTGATGCAAAGAAGAATTTGGTGCTCAAATCAAACGTGTCAAAGAATAGAACATACAAATGCAACATCTCAAGTGAGAAGATGATATGCTTGTCTGCAACAGTGAGTGAAGGTGTTGAAGACTTATGACACAAGAGGTATGGTCACCTAAACTTTAGAAGTCTTAGTGACTTGAATACTAAAGAACTGGTGTATGGCTTACCAAAACTAAATGTCAGAAAAGCCATTTGTGAAGTGTGTATGAAAAGTAAACAAAGTAGGTCCTCCTTTGTTTCTGAAGCTCCTAAAAGAGCTAATGTAGCACTGCAGGTAGTTCACTCGGATATATGTGCTCCTTTTGAAGTACCTTCATTGGGAGGAAGCAGGTACTTTATCATATTTGTTGATGAATTTACAAGGATGATGTATCTATATACAATCAAGTTTAAGAGTGAGGCCTTAGAGATATTCAGTAAATTCAAAATTTTAATAGAAAATGAAAGTGACAAATCTATTAAGATTTTGAGAATTGATGGTGGAGGAGAATACACCTCAAAGGAATTTGAAACTTTCTGTGTCAATCAAGGTATTATGCATGAAGTAACAACTCCTTATACACCTCAGCATAATGGGCTAGCTAAGAGAAGGAACATAACTCTACTGAATATGGCAAGAAGTATGATCAAGCAGAAAAACCTACCACACAAGTTTTGGGGTGAGGCAGTCACTACAGCTGCTTACATTCTGATAAATGTCCTACAAAGAAGCTGGATTTAAAAGTACCTGAAGAACCTTGGTGTGGAAGAAAGCCTAGTGTGAAACATTTCAAGGTTTTGACTCCTTGTGCTATAAACATGTACCATATGTTAGAAGAAGTGATCGGTCACCATTTCACTATGTTTTCGTTGCTTATCCGACAAGAAACCAAGGATTTTGAGACATTGTGTATGCATTATGGTACCTTTAAAGTTAATTTTCATTCCCGTAAGTTATTTAAGCAATTTTATTAATTTTCAGTTTTATTTTGTGTTTTCGTGATTTTACGCTTCGATTGTCGTGTTTATGCCCTTCAGGTCCACGGAGAAGATTCGATGGACTTAATGTAAGAAAGTGGAAAGTTCTTGCGTTCGAAAAAAGAAGATTTCCCAGTTCATGAGGCCTGACACGGCCACCCGTGTCACCTGACACGGGTCGTGTCAGGAGGAAGGCCAAGAAAGTACAAGAAATGCCCAAAATAGTGGCCTGGCACGGCCACCCGTGTCATCCTGACACGGTCGTGTTAGGTCACCTAGGGCGTGCCAGCAAGGAAATAACAAGGCATATAGCTGACACGGCCGACTGTGTCAGCCCAAAATGCTAATTTTCCAATTTTTGGGCTTTTTCACTAGGCTTGAGTTGTAGGGATGTTTTGGAGATTTCCACCTTCTGCCAAGGGATTTTCACTATATTAGGAGAGTTTCTACAAGAGCAAAGATCACCTTGGAATGAGGCAAACACAATATTGTCAAGCAATAAAGTATTACAGAGAACAAGGAGTTCGGAGAGCGGAAGGTTTTCATGAGCGGAAGCGATTGAAGATCCAAGTCATCCAAATACTTGTAATGTGTAATTTTTATCTTGCATTCGTTTTGAACAATATGAGTAGCTAAACCCCCCAATGCTAGGGGGTGCCCCTAATTTAGAATTTTAACGAATTTGAGTTTACATTTGCATTTATAATATTATTTTTACGGTAAAAGAATCAGTGATCAGGTGATTCTTACCATGATGAATGGACTTGAGGAGACTCAAGTATCTTTGACATCTTCAGTAGATTATGATGAAATCTTGAATACATCAGCCTTTCATCCACATGAGGGGAAACTACATCAGAGTTTGTGTTTTGCCAGGTATTATGCAGCGGAAATCATAATACAACTCAACCTATGAACAAACACTTCACCAGATCAGCCTCCAAGAACATACCAAGTTTGAATATGATTCAATATTAGCACAGCTGTCCCACACAAAGACCAATTGCCAATCTCCAGAGACAGGTACACACAGTTCCTGTCATGAATAGTCCATCCACCTACTTCAAGGGACCATTCAGGTACATCACAAAACCTTCCACATGTTCCAACATCAGTACTAACATAACTCCTTGCAAGATACCAGAAAGTATCACCCATGGATCTCATCCAGAAGCAGAACAGGATGCCTGCTCTGATACCATTTGAAATTCTGGTGTAGTCAGAGTTCAGATGTTCTACTCCAAGTAATGACATCTAATCCAACATTGTTACTAATACAGCAAGACAATTATACAAATTAAAACCCAGTACTGATAAGCACACATCCACAGATGTCACGACATCTGCTACTATATCACCATAGAATGGAAGAACACCCAGTTCTGTCCATCTGGTACAACGATACAACAGAGATCAAACATAGCACTTACTTCTGTTGAGCCTGCACAGTTAACAGCATGATGTCTCACCATTGATTTGAACATCACCTGTTACAGCATTACAGGTTGACCTTATTTAATAACAGACAGAATTATAACGTGCAGAAGGTAAACACAAGTAATTGTTAACCCAGTTCGGTGCAACATCGCCTACTCTGGGGGCATACCAAGCCAGGAAGAAGATTCACTATCAACAGTATTAATTCAGAGTTAAACTCCCCCGTTTACAACTCTTCACTTAATCCCTACCCAATGCAATCTATACCTAGGAACTCCTAGATAGAAACCTCCACTTTCCATTCCTATCACTACAATTACAATGCAATGCTTAAACAACTTGAACATGCTTCACAGCTTCATTCAAGAACATAACAACTCTTACCTACAGGCTTTGAGTTACAAATCATCTCATGCTTTCAAGCACTGAGAAACACATGGTGACCTTCCCACAGGTTGGGAGGTTTACCTCACACACACCCCTAATTTTACATTATTTGAGGCTTGCTCACACCTAGGTTACAATATGCTATTTATAACCTAAGCACCCAACTGGATTTGGGCCTTCAGAAATCGCAGCAAACTTCTTCTTTGCTGTTACAAAATCAGCAGAAAACTTCTGCTACAATCAAGGTCTTCAATCTTTTAGTTCCTAAAATATCTCCATATTTAGTTCCTAAAATATCTCCATATTTAGTTCCTAAAATATCTCCATATTTAGAAACTGTTTATTGAGTCTTCAAGACCTCCACAAATAACGCCACATGGGATTCTAACTAATCACAGAATAACAGAATTAACTAATTCAGTTTTATACACAGGTGCTCCTAAAATCAAGGTTAAGCAAGTTAACCTAATTTCCACATATTAGGGTGCTAACAAATAGGCTATTTGTTAGGTTCATTAATTGTAGCTCAGTTGTTAGTTTCCTGGATTTTAGATCAGCTGTTGGACTCCTGAAGAATAGCCTGAGAAAAATCCTAAAATAGAAAAACTAACCATCCTACAATTTAGCATATGCTGTCAGGAATGAATGTCACAACATTCAGTTTGACGTCCAGAACATAGACCATATGCTAAGTATGTTATTTTCCTGAAAACAGACTGTGCTAAATGTTGTACTGTAAAAGACCAACCAGTCTATACTTCAGTATCAGGTTACAGTAATAAATGTCAAGACATCCAGTTTGACATTTTTACAATGGGCCTTATGCCAGGTCTGTTATCCTACTGAAGAACAGACTGAATTAAATACTGAACTGAAGCAGAAAAACCAACCTGCCTATTATTCAGTATATGCTGTCACTGATGAATGTCACAACATCCAGTTTGACATTCAGACAGTAGGCCTTATGCCAGGTCTGTTATTCCCTTGATAAATAGACTGAACTACATACTGAGTTATAACAGCCAACCAGCTATTCTATACCTCAGTATCTACTGTCAGGGATGAATGTCATACTATCCAGGTTGACATTCAGTAAATCCTATATTAGCTAAACCTGCAGCATACTACTCAAGTATGTCATGACATCAGTCACGACATCAGAGTATAGTTAGTGTTTTAGCACAACATGCAGCCAATCAAACATCTACAAAGCATGTCATGACATCGGACAAGACATTAGACTCCAGTTAGTGTTTTAACATAAAATGCAACCAATCAAACATCTACAAACTCCCCCTTTGGCAAATTTTTGGCTAAAACACCTTGACATCACAACAGAGTTCACAGCAGCAGAAAACACACATCCTAGCAGAGTAATACCATAGCTAATACATACATTCAGAACAGCAGCACACTCAACACAACCTCTGGATTAGAGGATCTTCAATATCTGTTCAAGCACATATCAAATAATCTGCTGTCCTGGGGCATCACAGGTGTTACTCCCCCTTTTTGTCAAAAATGTTGCCAAAGCAACACTTTAAATTACAGATCAAAATAAACAGAATTACACACAAATGACAGAACCACACACTTGATTTTACTTCACAGTTTCAATCAAGAATACACACTCTTGATCTTGCTTTACAACTTTGATCAAGACTACACCCACTTGATCTTGCTTCACAGCTTTGATCAAGTAGACACACACTCTTGCTTCACAGCAGGTACACCCATATCAGATTCCATGACTTTGAGTCTGACATCTTGAACCACTCCTGCACGAACACTTTCTTGAACTCCAGCAGGCACATAGGCTGTATCATGTTAGGATATCCCCTTAACATCTTGTTACCACACTTGCAGCAAGTAACATACAGGCTCATCATAATGAGATACACCACATCCATATTTCCTTATGATTGTAAGTTTCAGAAGGAAATAACAATATTGTCCTAGGCAATGTCATGACATCCGGTCAGACATTCTTCTACTCACTCAGCCTTGACACACACCACATCATCCCAATAACTAACAAGGTGCCATACCTTGTTATCTGAGAACACATAGACCACAAGCTTGATGATTACTTGCGGCACAAAGACAGAACTCCCCCTGTCATGAACAACCAACTCTCCTCTTGAAACTTGGAGATCATACATGAACATATCCAACACCCCAAAGTTGGATCTTCATATACCTCCTGATTCAAAGAGAACCCAAACCACTTGACGAATGGAAAACATAAGACGCATCTTCATGTCTTCAAGAGCACACTCTCTGTTCAACCCTCTTGGCTGAACACATCCACACTCTGTGTCAATCTCTCTTCTAACCAGAACAGAAAACCACTTCACAAAATGTTCTAACATTAGTTAGGACATCCTCACAACATAACAAAGAACACCATCTGATAATCTTCAGATATCACTGAGTCACCAGCTTGATCCAAAAGAAACCAGACACAAATTGGGACATATACATTCTCATCCCATTACAAGAGATAATCTTCCATAGATAGCTTAGAACTCCTACCACAAGTTCTAAGAGATGAATAGAAAACACCTCATTATGTCTTCAACTTACTACTTTTCTGCTCAAAAGTAATTTGTCTCAGACTTTCCTCAAGAATAATCAGCTGCCATATGTTGATTATCTTGATTCTTCGAACTCACTTCTGAGATAGACCAAATGCCACTGGTTGATTACCTCCTTCATGAATCTTCATATGAAAAAGTCAAATGCCACTTTTTGACCTCTCCAAGTTTATCAGACTTCTCCCAAAGATATTCTGACCTTCCAAGTGAGACTTGAACTTCAAGCTACATGTTAAACAAAACTTAGATTCTCTAAGACATGAACATGTAACATCTTCTCCATCCAGCAACTCCAAAGAATTGCAATGAGAACGTTCTTTTTGAAGTACCCAATCTACAACTCTGTAGACCCTTCTATCTTAAGTTGATGTGCCACTTCACCAACTAAGATTCTGATGTTGAACCAAATGTCACAACATTGTGTTTTAACATCTAGCTGTTGAATTCAGCTCCTTCTTCTGCCACTTGAAAGAACTTCCTCCCTACACAGAACAAGAGTTCAACCTTCTCATAGACTTGATTGTGGAACCAAGTTTGAGTAAACAACCTCCATCCTGCAGGTTTGCAGTTAAGTCATCCAAGCTCACACCTTGATGAATTCCTGCTTCTTCTCCAAAGACATCAGACACTCTGATGCATGAGTCTTCAGAAGGACCAGTTAGAGACTAACCCTTCAGCTATACCAAGGATTCCACTTCCTAAAGTAAGGCTGTTTCCATGATGTCAAGAATGTTGCCACTTGTTCTTAACTCCACATTGTGCATTAGCCAATGCACTTCCTTACCTAGATCAGAAATAAACTGATCTAAGTAACCACCATCAAGACTATGATGTCTTCTTCTTCTTGTACACACCAAGGCTGAACATGTTTCTTGGCAGGAAACCTTTTCAGAGATCATATGCTCTTGCTGCCACCAAAGAGATATATCATAAACCAATGTACTATCCTTCCTGTGATTCTGCACAGGATCTTGAAGATGAGATGTTCCAACATCTTTAAGAACATCAGTTATCTGGAGCTCCAAGGATAATCAATTAAATACTTGTACTTGGCACAAGTAGACATTGATCTTAAATCCTTTCTGTAGCACCTCAAATTTTCACCTACATTTTGTACATACATTTTCATCATTAGTTCATTAACATAATATAGTCCACTGCATAACATTGCATTGTCCATTTGCCCAAGTGCAAGCCAGTCAGGAGAATTAGGTCAAACTGATCAGGAGACCAGTCAGTCAAGCAAACAAGTACAATCTCCATTGAGCCAAGGCCCTAGGGTTGGTCCAACATGTTCACATGACTTGGGGATCCATTTGAAGTGTTTAGGTCAAGGATTGGATGCTCAGAAGTCATCAGGCAATGCACAATTAGTCAGAAACCCTAAAAAGTCAAACTTGGTCAACTGTGACTGATTTTATGGTTTTGATGGATGGATTTGGTTTGAGAGAGCTTATTCATGTCCAAATAGGCCTCATATATCATGGCAAACATCATCATTGAAGAATTTGAAGCCAAATCAGAAATTTCCAAAAATAGAAACTGGACCTGTAATTTTAACTGCCAAAAATGGAAACTTCTTGATCCCAAACTTACATCATGATACAAGCTTCAAATGAATTTTTGCCCAACATTAAAGTTGAAGATATTGTTCTCCCATTTCCAAAAAGTCCAAGAACTCTCAATTCCCATGTATGGTTGGCAAGATATGATCATTTCATTTTCAAAAATTTGTGAACTTCAAAAGGCCATATCTCTCAAACCATTTGGCCAAATTTGGTGGGGTTTTTTCCTACAAGTCATATTTGATCCCCTCTTTCCAAAAATGTCATCATCATGTACCAAAACATCACCAATCAAAATGGCCTTTTTGAACTTGCTTGAATTAATTTCAAGTGAGGTTGAAATTTGACTTTTCCAAATAATCATTTTTAAACCATTTGGCCAATTGGAAACATTCAGAAAATGCATTTGTGACTTGTTTGCAAGCCCAATTCGAGCTGTAGCACCATACACCCCACCATTCAAGTGAAAATGGTCAATTAGCAAAAACCCTCATTAAACCAATTGTTAATTAGCATTCACTTAGCAGCTCACTAAACAGCAAATATATAGTGGATTTTCTGCCATTTTCCAACGCTAGCAGCAGCCTCATTACCCACAGAAAATCACTTGCTCAAAAACACACAATTCCTTCATCTTGAAATTCTGCAAGAACCTTCAAAGAACACGATCCCTGCTCACTTGTTCTTCATTTTGCCATCACTTTGGAAGCTATTTGAAGCACCATTTCCCAACTGGAACAGCATTCTCGAGTTCTGTTTTCTCCAAGGTCACCAATGGCAAATCACGATTTGAGCATTTTCAAGGAGAGCTGAGCTTTAAACCTTCCTCCATTCACCTTCTGGACACCTCTTGGACATCTGTTTGAGCTTACAACATCCAAACATCACTGTTGCACAAATCTCTTCAAGAACAAGTGCTTTTAGTTGCTCAGTTCCTTTGTGAACTTTTGCTTTGCTTTGCTTATTAAGCAATTTGCATTGAGGTATATTTCTGATCTTCATGTAGTCTGGAAGACCTGGCCTGTTACTTGGCCAGGCAACTGTCTGAAGTCCTCCTTAAGAGGCAATGTTTGTGACTGTTTACATTTGTCCTTGTATAGAGTCAAAGACCTCCTAAGTGAAGAGGCAATTGGCAGAACCCAAGGGATATGCAACCTATCCCCTGCTATTCTGTGTGTCATCTGTTTTGCTCACACCACTGTGTTGATGCATTGCAGATACAAACCCAAGATCTTGTACAATTGTACAGTTGAGTCAGTTTTAAATGTGTAGAAGGGTTCCCACTTTCTGAACCCACACATTCTTGTCTTAAGCTCTCCCAGGCCAGGGATAAGAGCTGCGAAGTCCTATCTTCACTCACCTTTCATCTGCTTCACCTTAGCCCCTCAATGGCAAGGTTAAGAGCTAACATTACCCAGTTCCAGTGGTTTGTTTGTTGAGGTTGATATGACCCCTCGACTAAAACCTAACCTTGATTGAGCCCATTGTTGCATATAGTGTGTGCTACTTGTGCTTGTGTGTTTGTTTGACTTGCTTCCTGTGCAAGTTAGGGTTAGTTTAGCTTGCTTCCTGTGCAAGTTAGGTTTAGTTTGGCTTGCTTCCTGTGCAAGTCAGGGTTAGGATAGGCTTGCTTCCTGTGCAAGTTAGCTAGAAACCTTAACTTAGGGATGATTTGCATGATAACATCTAGGCTCGAGTCGTAGTCTCCCTAGTTGTGTCTCCCTCTGTTATCTGGTTAGGCTAGTCTTCCTTTCCCCTCTGTAGGGGAACTACATCGCCCTGATCCTCGTTCCAGACGAGGTATGTAGGCAGGAGACCGTGCGAGGTCTCTCCGGGCACCTTTTTTCTTTTTTGCGTGTGTTTGTTTGACAGCTATCAGGCTCGAGTTCCCGACTCCCTGTTAGTCTGTGTGTGCCGTTTCTTCTGACGCCTCAGCGTCTCTTCTGGCTTGCTTGTTGACTTGTAGGCTCGAGTTCCCGACTCCCTACTAGTTTGCATATTCTTCCTTTCCCCTGCGTAGGGGAACTACATCGCCCTGATCCTTGTTCCAGACGAGGTATGTAGGCAGGTGGTCGTGCGAGACCACTCCGGGCACCTTTTTTTCTTTTTGTGTGTGTTGTTTGACGATTGCTAGGCTCGAGTTCCCGACTCCTTAGCAATTTGTTGTCTGTTTGTTCTTGTTGTGTGCTTGGAAGCCGGTATAAGTCCATCGAGTGGCATCTGGGTTCCAGTGTGCGTGTGTTGGTTTGGATGCTGATGTAAGTCCAGTGATTGGCATTCGGGCTCCACGTTTGCCTTTGCCTGTTTTTGTGTGCGTGTCAGCCGAGCTACGAATGCTCTGATTCTCCTTCGTCCAAGGAGATACGTATGCATAGGACGCGATATCCTAGCGAGCATGTGTCGTTTCCCCGGTTCGAACTACTTTGACTCTGATGTCTATGCCTGATAGACTAAGTAGGCCCAGGATGCGGTATCCTGCCGAGTCAGTTTCAGTCTGTTTTCTTGTGTCTCTTTCGGCCAGTGTGTCTGTGTGTGGTGTTTGTTTTAGCAACCTTTTCTTTCTTAGAGCGTGGATCCCGTCGAGTACGACGGACGTGAGGGGTGCTAATACCTTCCCCTTGCGTAACCGACTCCCTTACCCTTTCTCTTTGGTCGCGAGACCATGTCTTTTCCAGGTTTACTCTGAGCGTTTCCTTTCCCTCTTTTGGGATAAATAACGCACGGTGGCGGCTCTGTTGTTCTTCGTTTTCCCGCCGGTTTTTCGCGTAATGCGACAGCTGGCGACTCTGCTGGGGACTGCGGATGTAGACCTGTGCTGGTCCATCTTCCCTAAGCGAGTCTTTCCTAGCGTTTTAGGATAGTTTAGGTTGCTTGTGTTGCTTTATTTATTGCATTTATTATTCTGACTGTGTATATATTTGCATAAATATTTGCATGCATCATACTATCATGTTGCCGTCCTCTGTGCAGGTGGTTCCTCTGTTTGGGGTGGGTGTTCTGAGTGAGGCCCAATACCCAGGCCTGAGTACACACCTAGGATTAGCGTGGTCTCATGTCTCTTCACATGTTGTACGACATGATGCGGAGACATGTCACCACAGCCGGACGAGGTTCATTTGAGAGAGTCTTGTCGGGTGGAGTTATTCCGCTTAGGTTGGATTATCTCTTTTGGGCTATTGACTCTGGTGACCGATCATTTCCCAGATCTTTGGTTTAGACGATCTCAGGAGAGCTACAATGGCACACTCGAAAGGGCAAACCCATTGAGTATCTCTGCCCGATTGTCGAGACTATTATCCGCCTTAGGATGACCTGATTAGAATTTACCTGTGAGGGGAGGGTGATTCTTACAGAGGTATGTTCAGATGGTGACTCAGATGGTGATTTGTTGTTCCGTGGATCAGAGTCATATTTATAAGTCGGATTTATGGTCATTTATTGCCGAGACGCCGGAGTGCTGTCCGAGTTATCAGTGGGGATCCGTTTATTTCAGGATTCCCCGGGCCGATTCAGCGGTTATGGGTATCTGATCAGAGATTGG
The DNA here is from genome assembly GCF_024323335.1 of Lathyrus oleraceus. Lineage (NCBI taxonomy): Eukaryota > Viridiplantae > Streptophyta > Magnoliopsida > Fabales > Fabaceae > Lathyrus > Lathyrus oleraceus. Next base: position 358,899,023 of record NC_066584.1, read on the forward strand.
TTGGTGATGATGATGATGGTGTATCTTTCAGTTCCGTTTATTTCGGAACCCTTGAGTCGGATTTATGGTTAATCAGACTTCAGATGGTTGTGATTGGTTCAGAGATCAGGGTTGTGATTCAGAGTAACAGATGATTAGATGGCTTGGAGGATGGCAATGCATTGCATTCATTCATCTGCATCATTCTCATTTTGCATTCATCTGCATCAAACCTACGTCTAGCCATATGGGGAGTATTATTGATTGAGAATCTGGTTGAGAGACATCTGAATGTCAAAATGTTATTGGTGAAATATTATCTGTCTCGATGAAACCAGAATCAAAGGACAGAATCTTCCTCATATGGACAGACGTTGCATTCATGCATATTAACCTGTTTGCTGTTTTGCAGGTATCAGTTCTAACGTGCGTGATTGTTTCAGGAATCATTGCTCGTACTCGCAGAGTTGTACCTTTGCATTCAACCCGTCCTCACAGATACTTCACGAGGCGCAACACTCCTCGACTGATGGATCTTCCAAGTACAGATATCCTCGAGCTGAAGGACAAGATGACTGAGCTGATCAACATCATGCAGGGTTTTGCAGTTGGTCAGAAGGCTTTAGCAGACAAAGTTGAGAAGCTCGAGCGGGCTTCAGCAGCAAACTGTGGTGTAAACTTGGATGGTGTCTCCAACCAGGGGCTGGGTGGTTCTAGAGATGGTGGAAAGAGAGCAACTGTAGGTATGGTGAACAACGCTGAGGGTTTCGGTGCTGCTGGTGGTCAACCGGGGCAGAATTTGAAGGATAGTTTGTTTCCTCCATTCTTCGGGGTTGAGGATGACAGAGAGGAAGACAGGGAAGCAGACCAGTTCTCGATGCATAATGAACCTTTTGGTCAGTACAGTGCTCCGCCACAGAACAAAGAGATTCAGCTGCTGGCTGAAAAGATCAGAGCTCTGGAGAGCTATGCCACTCCTGGGGTAGTAAACATGTCAAACATGGGGCTAGTGGAGGGGATTGTGATCCCGCAAAAGTTTAAAGCGCCCGCGTTTGATCGCTATAATGGGAGTTCCTGCCCCGAGACTCATCTGCAGGCTTTTGTCCGCAAGATCTCAGCTTACACCATGGACCAAAAGCTGTGGATGTACTTCTTCCAGGACAGTCTGTCTGGAGGATCTTTGGAATGGTATACCAAGCTGAAATCTTCTGATATCAAGAATTGGCAAGATCTGGGGGACGCATTCTTTAAGCAGTATCAGTTCAATGCTGATATGGCCCCGAGTCGTACCCAGCTGCAGGGTATGTCTCAAAAGAATAACGAAGGGTTTAAAGAATACGCTCAGAGGTGGAGGGAGTTGGCTGCCAGAGTGCAACCTCCATTAGTTGACAGAGAGATGTCTGATCTCTTTATGGGGACTTTGCAGGGGGCGTATGCTGAGAGGATGGTTGGTTGTCCGGTGACCAACTTTTCAGATATAGTTGTGGCTGGGGAGAGAATTGAGAGCTGGTTGAAGCTCGGGAAGATTCAGGGTAGCGCCTCTTCTTCAGGATCGAAGAAGCCCTTTGGGAATGGACAGAGGAAGAAGGAGGGTGATACCAGTGCAGTATACGCACAAAGAGGACCCAGTAGGGATCGTTACTTCCAACATACTGCTGCGGTAACCATTCCTGCTGAGCATCAGCCTGCACAGCAACAACAACAACAACAACCTCAACAGCAAAGACAACCATTTCAGCAGAGGCCTCAGAGGGCTGGTTATCAGGTGTGGGGGAGAGCAGTTGATAGGCAGTTTGACAGGCCGCCTGTGACTTATTTTTTTCTGTTTAAAAAGTTGATGGACTTGGGGCTGGTACAGACAAGGACTCTGGCACCTTTGAGACCTGATCAAAGGCCAGCCAACTATGATGAAAATGCAAAGTGTGAATTCCATTCGGGTGCTCCTGGACATAATATAGAGAACTGTAAAGCTTTTAAGCACACAGTTCAAGACTTGGTGGATTCGAAAGCTATCAACTTTGCACCATCTCCCAACGTGAATGCTAATCCCATGCCCGTGCATGGTCAAAGGGGGGTGAATGCTATCTTTGAGGAGGGCAGAGTTGGGTTGTCAAGTGTTAATCAGTTGAAGACTCCTCTGGCTGAGGTCAAGAGGCAGTTGTTGAAGAATGGGGTTTATCCAGGCTGTGATGAGCAATGTGCTGAGTGCGTTGGTGCCCCTGATGGGTGTGAACTCTTAAGGAAGACTGTCCAGAGTTTGATGGACGATGGGAGTATTTTGATTGAGAAGGTTGATATGGGAAAGGAAGAGGTCTCCACCATAACAATTTATTTCGACCCGGTAGATTTGTCTACCCTGGCGGAGGCGGCTCCAGTTACCATCACGGTACCTGGACCCATTCCGTATGACAAAGAGGATGCCGTACCATGGCATTATGGTGGAGAGGTATACTGCAATGGTGAGAGGGTAGAGGATCAGACTGCGGATGAAACCACCGTTTCGAAGGTGGATAATGCCGGTCCTAGCGGTTTCACTCGCAGTGGCAGACTGTTTGCTCCGGATGCCTTAAGGAGAGAAGAAGGAGAAAAAGAGAAAAAAGAAAAGGCTGAGGCTTTAGCCAGGGCAAAAGGGAAAGAAGTGGTGAGTGATAGTACTCCAGTGGTGACACCGGCGCCGCTTGGGTCGGAAGAAAAACTTGATGATGATGCAGAGGAATTCTTGAGAATCATCAAGAAGTCTGAGTACAAATTGGTTGACCATCTGCAGCAGACTCCTTCCAAAATATCCATTTTGTCCTTGCTGTTAAGCTCTGAGGGTCACAGGGAGGCTTTGTTGAAGATTTTGAGGAAAGCCTATGTTCCTCAAGAGATTACCATTAACCAGTTGGAGACGGTCGTGTCTAACATGCATGCCAGCCATGGGTTGGGTTTACAGACATGGACTTGACTGTGGATGGGAGAAATCACAATCGGGCGTTACACATAGCGATGGAATGTAAAGGAGCCGTGCTTTCGCATGTGCTGGTTGATACCGGCTCCTCTTTGAATGTGTTGCCGAAGAAGGCTCTGGCAAAGTTGAATTGTGATGGGTTGATTCTGACTCCGACTGATTTAATAGTGCGAGCATTCGATGGGTCGAAGCGGGCCGTGTTTGGAGAGGTTGAGCTTCCTGTGAAGATAGGCCCAGAGGTGTTCAAGTCGACTTTTTACGTCATGGATATCCAGCCGGCATATAGTTGCCTGTTGGGTCGACCATGGATCCATGCTGCTGGCGCAGTGACCTCGACTTTACACCAAAAGTTGAAATACATCTGGGAGGGACAGGTCGTCACTGTCTGCGGAGAGGAGGATATCTTTGTCAGCCACCTGTCCTCATTCAAATATGTGGAGATGGATGGCGAAATCTGGGAGACGCCAAGTCAAGCTTTCGAAACCGTTAAGGTGGAGAATGCTCTGTTTGCCAAGAGGAGGAGAAACCGTCCATTGCTTCGTACAAACAGGCCGCCGAGGTGGTAAAGAATGGAGAGGCTCCTGGTTGGGGCAGGATGATGGATATCTCCGCAAAGAAAGATCGCTTCGGAGTGGGTTACCAGCCGGGCCGAGGCTCAGGACAAGGCAGAGGACGCCGTACGTCAGTAACATTCACAAGCGCCGGAATGCTGGATCCGGATCACATTTGCATGATGAGTGAGGAAGCTGATAGCGACTGCGACATTGACCGGTGGATAAAGCCGTGCGCACCAGGGATGGGAATCCAAAACTGGAAGGCTGAAAAGATCATCCGGGTCACTCTGCTGGAAGAGTAAATTTTTTCTTGTTTTGATTTTATGTGCATGAAAGCCATACGTGTTGCCCGACACGTAATGGTTCATTGTAAGGGCCACCTCATGTTTAAATTTGCAAGTTCGCATCATTAATAAAAGGATGTTTTTTCAATTAAAAGCGGTGTTCCCTGTTTTTCATTTATTTTTGCAGTTTAAAAATAAAAATAAAATAAAAATGGCAATGTTTTCATTTTTCTTTTTTTCAATTTGTCACACACCGGTTCTAAAGCAATGCATGAACCAACATTCATGCAGATGTGATTCTTCTCCGGATCTCATTGATAACAATCCTGTTACACCCTCGTATGACTTCGACAATCCAATCTATCATGCTGAAGAAGAAGGCGAAGAAGATTGTGAACTGCCAGGGGAATTAGCCAGGTTGTTGAAACAAGAGGAAAAGTGATTCAGCCGCATGAAGAGCAGATTGAGGTTGTGAACTTGGGTACCGACGAGGTCAAAAAAGAGTGAAAATCGGGGCTGCTTTGGAGGAAAGTGTCAAGAGCAGAATGGTAGCACTGTTGAAAGAGTATGTCGACATCTTTGCCTGGTCTTATCAAGATATGCCAGGGTTGGATACCGATATTGTTGTGCACAAGCTACCGTTGAGAGCAGATTGTCCTCCAGTGAAGCAGAAATTGCGCAGAACTCGACCTGACATGGCGATGAAAATCAAAGAAGAAGTGCAGAAGCAGTGGGATGCTGGTTTCCTTGCTGTCACTAATTATCCGTCGTGGGTTGCAAATATCGTGCCAGTTCCGAAGAAGGATGGGAAGGTGAGAATGTGTGTGGACTACCGAGATCTGAACCGAGCTAGTCCGAAGGATGATTTTCCGCTACCTCACATCGATGTGTTGGTAGATAATACAGCTCAATTCTCGGTGTTTTCCTTCATGGATGGCTTTTCTGGCTATAATCAAATTAAAATGTCGCCAGATGATATGGAGAAAACAACGTTCATCACACCGTGGGGTACCTTTTGTTACAAGGTGATGCCATTCGGTCTCAAGAACGCCGGTGCTACTTATCAAAGGGCCATGGTGACTTTGTTTCATGATATGATTCATCATGAAATTGAATGCTATGTTGATGACATGATAGCAAAGTCCCAGACAGAAGAGGGGCATTTGGTAGATTTGGCCAAGTTGTTCGACCGGCTGAGACAGTTTAGACTGAGGTTGAATCCGAACAAGTGCACGTTCGGAGTGCGGTCCGGTAAATTGCTGGGTTTATTGTAAGTGAGAAAGGAATCGAGGTTGATCCTGCAAAAGTAAAAGCAATAAGAGAAATGCCTGAACCGAGAACGGAGAAGGAGGTTCGCGGTTTCTTAGGTAGATTGAACTACATTTCACGGTTCATATCTCATCTAACAGCCACGTGCGAACCGATATTCAAGTTGTTGAAAAAAGATCAAACGGTCAGGTGGAATGATGATTGCCAAGCGGCATTTGAAAAAATAAAAGAATATTTGCAGGAGCCTCCGATTCTGATGCCTCCTGTGGAGGGAAGACCGTTAATTCTGTACTTGACGGTCCTTGAGGGGTCTATGGGGTGTGTATTGGGGCAGCATGACGAGTCTGGTCGAAAAGAGCATGCCATATACTACCTTAGCAAAAAGTTTACCGACTGTGAAACAAGATATTCACTGCTCGAGAAAACTTGCTGTGCTTTGGTCTGGGCTGCTCGCCGACTAAGGCAGTACATGCTGGTTCATACCACTTTATTGATTTCCAAGATGGATCCAATCAAGTACATTTTCGAAAAGCCAGCATTGACCGGACGGGTTGCGAGATGGCAAATGATTTTGACTGAATATGATATACAGTATACCTCTCAGAAGGCTATCAAGGGGAGTGTATTGTCTGATTACCTCGCTCAGCAACCCATTGATGATTATCAACCGATGAAGTTTGAATTCCCTGATGAGGACATCATGTTTCTCAAATCGAAAGATTGCGAGGAACCAATCCCGGAGGAGGGGCCTGACCCTGAATCCGAATGGATTTTGATGTTTGATGGGGCCGTTAACGTGAATGGAAGCGGTGTTGGTGCTGTTTTGGTTACGCCGAAAGGATCCCACATTCCTTTTGCTGCCCGGCTAACATTTGAGTGCACCAACAACGTGGCTGAATATGAAGCTTGTATATTGGGAATTGAGGAGGCGATTGATTTGAGGATCAAGAACCTTGTCATATATGGAGATTCAGCTCTGGTGATAAATCAGGTTAACGGGAAGTGGTATACGCATCAATCTCATTTAGTGCCGTACCGAGATTATACGAGGAGATTGTTGACGTTTTTCACCAAGGTGAAGATGCATCATGTGCCTAGAGAGGAGAATCCTTTGGCAGATGCTTTGGCTACTCTAGCCGCCTTGATTAAGGTGCAGCGGTGGAATCAGTTCCCCAGTGTTGAGGTTGGACGTTTGGATAGGCCGGCTTATGTGTTTGCTGTTGATACAGCGCCTGATGATGAGAAGCCGTGGTATTACGATATCAAGCGCTATCTGGAGACTTAAGAGTATCCCGAGGGAGCATCTAAAAAGGACCGAAAGACTCTGCGGAGGTTGGCCATGGTGTTCTACCTGAATAAGGATGGGGTTTTGTATAAGAGGAACTTTGATTGGGTCTTGCTAAGATGTGTTGATGATAAAGAAGCAAGCCAATTGATGAAAGAGGTTCATGAAGGATCGTTCGGTACCCATGCCAGTGGGAATGCAATGGTAAGGAAGCTGCTGAGGGCAGGTTATTATTGGATGACAATGGAGGCCCAATGTTTTAATTTTGTGCGGAAGTGTCATAAATGCCAGATTTATGCTGATAAGGTGCACGTGTCTCCAAATCCTTTGAGCTTAATGTCGTCTCCATGGCCGTTTGCTATGTGGGGCATTGATATGATCGGAAAGATTGAGCCTACAGCTTCGAATGGGCATCGGTTCATATTAGTGGCTATTGATTACTTCACCAAGTGGGTTGAAGCAGCCTCTTATACGAACGTGACGAAGCAGGTTGTGGCCAGGTTTCTCAAGAGAGACATCATTTGCAGATATGGGGTTCCCGAGAGAATCATTACTGATAATGGTTCTAATTTGAACAATAAGATGATGGCAGAACTGTGCCGGGAATTCAAGATCGAGCATCATAATTCTTCTCCTTATCGTCCGAAGATGAATGGGGCGGTTGAGGCAGCCAACAAGAATATCAAGAAGATTGTGCAGAAAATGGTGGTAACCTATAAAGACTGGCATGAGATGTTACCGTTTGCATTGCACGGGTATCGAACGTCGGTGCGTACATCTACTGGGGCAACTCCTTTCTCATTGGTGTATGGGATGGAGGCTGTATTACCTATTGAGGTTCAGATTCCCTCTTTGAGAGTCCTGATGGACGTGAAATTGCAAGAGGCTGAATGGGTAAGAACCCGATACGAGGAGTTGAGCCTAATTGAGGAAAAGAGGCTGGCGGCCATCTGTCATGGGCAGTTATACCAGCAGAGGATGAAGCGTGCTTTTGACAAAAAGGTGCGACCTCGGGTATATCACGTAGGTGATATGGTGCTGAAAAGGATCCTTCCTCCTCAAAACGATCGAAGGGGCAAATGGACACCGAATTATGAAGGTCCATTCGTGGTCAAGAAGGTCTTCTCTGGCGGAGCCTTGTTGCTAACGACCATGGATGGCGAGGATTTTCCATCCCCTGTGAATGCGGACGCAGTTAAAAAATACTTCGTGTAAAGAGACCCGCTGGACGAAAAGAATAAAACAGTTCAGGCAAAAATGGGTATCCCGGCGAACCAAAAACAGAAAGAAAGGTTCGGGCAAAAATTAGGGATAAAATGAAAAATTGTACACCCGGCAAGTCGAAAGCCTGGAAAGGCGGCTTGGGCAAAAAAGGGTATCCCGGTGGACTGAAAACCCGAAAGGGCGGTCCAGGCAAAAGAGGGATTGAAACGAACAACTGCGTCCAGCATGATCGTTTGCGTTTTGGTTAAGGCATCATGGATAATACCCGGTAGGGATCAATCAGAAACGTCTTGTTCAGAAGGCAGAAAGCATGGAGAGTCTGAGGATATATGGGGTGTAACTGAGTTGGAACTCGATGAGATCACGGGTTTCACATTGCCATTAGGATAGATTTTTCCTTTTGTGCGCAATTACCTCTTTTCAGGAATTGCTTCCTTTGTATTGCTCATTTGAGCCACACTTTTTTCAATCAATAAAATGCATATTCAGTCAAATAATTTGGTTTTGTTTTTCATTACCGCTTTGATTGCAAAAACATCCAATTATTTTTGATAAAGAATCTTGCATTTTGAGACATACAGGTCCCTTTCAATGCATGTTTATAAGATTGAGAGCTTGAAATCTTATTCGGAAGGTTGAGGGACCCAAGTGTTGAAATCTTGACACGCCTGGGGCACGGTTTTATCTGACGATCTCCTTTTGCAGGTGCTGTTAGATATTTTCGCTCACTTGCAGGTTATGATGTGGAAGCTTTTGACAAAACAAATCCCCATGGAGTCCGACCAGGGACGAATGTATGAAGGGATGACGAAGTGACGTTGAGACGTGCGACGATCCTTGAATGATAATCAAGAAGACTCTTCAAAGTCGGAAGACTGGAAAGTCTGTGGAAATTCCCCGCAGAGTCCAATCAGGGACAGGCGAGTTGGAGGAACGGTGAAGAGACGGCGAAGGACGTCCGAGGGCCTTTGGAAATTAATCAAGAAGACTCTTCAAAGTTGGAAAATTGAAATTTCTGTATAAAGTCCCAGGAGTTCGATCTTCGTCGAGGGCGGAGCGATTGGGGAATACAAGATGATGGAGCAGAAAAGGTCCAGACGAGTCTGGGAATTCTCAAAAGTGGAAAGCTGATACGAGATTAGGAGGCGGATACTATGGTTCGACAAGTCTACGGATGTTCTGTACCAACTTTTCTCATTTCCCCAGCGTAGTCTCCAAACAGAGTCGTGAGAACTAACTCCCCAGCGGATCCAAGGTCTGTGGGTCCCCCAGTCGAGTCAGGATGGTTATCCCAGGCAGGTTTAAAACGATGTTTCCTCAGCACCAGGCCCGAAGGTTGCTATCCCCGAGTGGAGCGGGTTGCAATGAAATATATCTCCAGCGGTGCTCATCCTACCGGTGGATTGGACGAGTTTCCGTAGCAGACTGATATCTGCATCCCCAGCAGAGTTGATTCTACCTGTGGATTGCATGGGTTGTCCCCAGCGGAGTAGCATTCGTTTCCCCTGGCAGAGTCAGGATGGTTATCCCCAGCAGGTTTTAGATCGATGCTTCCCCAGTTGCCAGGCCTGGAGGTTGCTGTTTCCTAGCGGAGTATCTGTGAGCATTTCCCCAGTGAAGTCATCAGGTATCTGTGAGGGTTCTCCAAGCAGAGTCGGGATTGATATCCCCCGCAAGTCAGAGATCGAGGTATCCCCCCTGAGTGTTGGTGGTTCCTATCCCTCAGCAATTCCCCAAGTGGATTGGGTGCAAAGGAGGCTTTCCCCAGCAGGGGTTACCTTTTCCCGACAGCAGCGTCATTCCCCAGTAGGGTGGAATTGGAGTATTGACGAGTTCCTCAGCAGAATGTCTCGAGCTCCCCAGGAGAGTCCCTTGAGGGGGACATTTTTTATGCATTCATCATGAAGAATAAGCATAGCATATTGCATAATAAATCGCGTAGCATTTCCATAATTATGGAGCATTACGCAGAAAAGTCAATCATGCATCATATTGCACGCATAAGCTAGGCTCAAGCCGTGGTTACCGTTTGAGAGGTGGTTTTATCAGACGTGAAGGTGTTGCTCCGCGGAGTTTAGTATCTTGATTTTGAATCAGAGGTGTTCCTCAGTAGTGCGATACTGGAGGAGTTTTCTATCGTGCGAGACAGCGATTGGAAGATGTTACTCTGAGGAGTCTAGCATCATGACGTCAGATCAGCAATGTTCCCCAGTAGTGCGATATTGGAGGAAATTTTTCTGTCAAGCGGAGAAGGAAATGGAATCAAAGGACGTTACGCAATCAGCGTGATTACGGGGTTTAACTGGAGAAAAGGAAATGTTGAGACATTTTTTTTGGAGATCGAGGTTCAACTGGAGAAAAGGAGATGTTGCGGCATTTTCTGGGGTTCAAATGGAGATTGGAGTTGAAGATTATATCCGGGATGAGGTCCTCAGGATTATCTTCTGTTCATGTGTCACCTTAGACTTTGGCTGAGGCCAATGGAGGTCGTTATAGGTGTCTTCAGGGGAAGAGACACACGTGTTACCTTCCTTTTGTGAAGGTATACCCTCTGATATGTCGCCCTCAGAGTGGTGTTGGTGTTATTTCCGACGTTGCCAGCGGAATTATCACGAGAAATTGGAGAACGGGGTTCAAATGGAGAAAGGGAAATGTTGAGGCATTTTCTGGAGAGCGGGGTTCAAATGGAGAAAGGGAGATGTTGCGGCATTTTCTGGAGAATGGGGTTCACAATGGCGATCGCGAGTTATCGTCAGGCGACTGGGGTTCAAATTGGAGAATGGGGTTCATTATTTTGGCAAAACAAGATGTTGGGGTTCAACTGCAGCGATCGGGGATCATTTGCGCAAAAGAAAAATCTCGGGGTTCAAGAAAAGCATGAAAAGGAGAGATAATAATCCCCAGCGGACGTGTGGTGTTCAGGCCATGGTTATCCCTGCGTTACCATTTATTTTGGTATCCAGGTCGACGTTACTATTTCGGTGATCAGGCCGACTTTTTCCGTTCCAGACGGATTCTTGTTTCAAGACTGTTCCTTTGCCGATTATGACAGGCGTTGTTTTCCCAGCAGAGTGCAAATTTCTACGGTTCTTTGGTATTCAATCCCTGTGTACCCTGAAAGTCTGACAGCCGTTGCTCTCATCCATTCGGGTTCCCAGCTGATTGAATAGGGGCAGCTGTAGCACCTCAAATTTGCACCTACATTTTGTACATACATTTTCATCATTAGTTCATTAACATAATATAGTCCACTGCATAACATTGCATTGTCCATTTGCCCAAGTGCAAGCCAGTCAGGAGAATTAGGTCAAACTGATCAGGAGACCAGTCAGTCAAGCAAACAAGTACAATCTCCATTGAGCCAAGGCCCTAGGGTTGGTCCAACATGTTCACATGACTTGGGGATCCATTTGAAGTGTTTAGGTCAAGGATTGGATGCTCAGAAGTCATCAGGCAATGCACAATCAGTCAGAAACCCTAAAAAGTCAAACTTGGTCAACTGTGACTGATTTTATGGTTTTGATGGATGGATTTGGTTTGAGAGAGCTTATTCATGTCCAAATAGGCCTCATATATCATGGCAAACATCATCATTTAAGAATTTGAAGCCAAATCAGAAATTTCCAAAAATAGAAACTGGACCTGTAATTTTAACTGCCAAAAATGGAAACTTCTTGATCCCAAACTTACATCATGATACAAGATTCAAATGAATTTTTGCCCAACATGAAAGTTGAAGATATTGTTCTCCCATTTCCAAAAAGTCCAAGAACTCTCAATTCCCATGTATGGTTGGCAAGATATGATCATTTCATTTTCAAAAATTTGTGAACTTCAAAAGGCCATATCTCTCAAACCATTTGGCCAAATTTGGTGGGGTTTTTTCCTACAAGTCATATTTGATCCCCTCTTTCCAAAAATGTCATCATCATGTACCAAAACATCACCAATCAAAATGGCCTTTTTGAACTTGCTTGAATTAATTTCAAGTGAGGTTGAAATTTGACTTTTCCAAATAATCATTTTTAAACCATTTGGCCAATTGGAAACATTCAGAAAATGCATTTGTGACTTGTTTGCAAGCCCAATTCGAGCTGTAGCACCATACACCCCACCATTCAAGTGAAAATGGCCAATTAGCAAAAACCCTCATTAAACCAATTGTTAATTAGCATTCACTTAGCAGCTCACTAAACAGCAAATATATAGTGGATTTTCTGCCATTTTCCAACGCTAGCAGCAGCCTCATTACCCACAGAAAATCACTTGCTCAAAACACACAATTCCTTCATCTTGAAATTCTGCAAGAACCTTCAAAGAACACGATCCCTGCTCACTTGTTCTTCATTTTGCCATCACTTTGGAAGCTATTTGAAGCACCATTTCCCAACTGGAACAGCATTCTCGAGTTCTGTTTTCTCCAAGGTCACCAATGGCAAATCACGATTTGAGCATTTTCAAGGAGAGCTGAGCTTTAAACCTTCCTCCATTCACCTTCTGGACACCTCTTGGACATCTGTTTGAGCTTACAACATCCAAACATCACTGTTGCACAAATCTCTTCAAGAACAAGTGCTTTTAGTTGCTCAGTTCCTTTGTGAACTTTTGCTTTGCTTTGCTTATTAAGCAATTTGCATTGAGGTATATTTCTGATCTTCATATAGTCTGGAAGACCTGGCCTGTTACTTGGCCAGGCAACTGTCTGAAGTCCTCCTTAAGAGGCAATGTTTGTGACTGTTTACATTTGTCCTTGTATAGAGTCAAAGACCTCATAAGTGAAGAGGCAATTGGCAGAACCCAAGGGATATGCAACCTATCCCCTGCTATTCTGTGTGTCATCTGTTTTGCTCACACCACTGTGTTGATGCATTGCAGATACAAACCCAAGATCTTGTACAATTGTACAGTTGAGTCAGTTTTAAATGTGTAGAAGGGTTCCCACTTTCTGAACCCACACATTCTTGTCTTAAGCTCTCCCAGGCCAGGGATAAGAGCTGCGAAGTCCTATCTTCACTCACCTTTCATCTGCTTCACCTTAGCCCCTCAATGGCAAGGTTAAGAGCTAACATTACCCAGTTCCAGTGGTTTGTTTGTTGAGGTTGATATGACCCCTCGACTAAAACCTAACCTTGATTGAGCCCATTGTTTGCATATAGTGTGTGCTACTTGTGCTTGTGTGTTTGTTTGACTTGCTTCCTGTGCAAGTTAGGGTTAGTTTAGCTTGCTTCCTGTGCAAGTTAGGTTTAGTTTGGCTTGCTTCCTGTGCAAGTCAGGGTTAGGATAGGCTTGCTTCCTGTGCAAGTTAGCTAGAAACCTTAACTTAGGGATGATTTGCATGATAACATCTAGGCTCGAGTCGTAGTCTCCCTAGTTGTGTCTCCCTCTGTTATCTGGTTAGGCTAGTCTTCCTTTCCCCTCTGTAGGGGAACTACATCGCCCTGATCCTCGTTCCAGACGAGGTATGTAGGCAGGAGACCGTGCGAGGTCTCTCCGGGCACCTTTTTTCTTTTTTGCGTGTGTTTGTTTGACAACTATCAGGCTCGAGTTCCCGACTCCCTGTTAGTCTGTGTGTGTCGTTTCTTCTGACGTCTCAGCGTCTCTTCTGGCTTGCTTGTTGACTTGTAGGCTCGAGTTCCCGACTCCCTACTAGTTTGCATATTCTTCCTTTCCCCTGCGTAGGGGAACTACATCGCCCTGATCCTTGTTCCAGACGAGGTATGTAGGCAGGTGGTCGTGCGAGACCACTCCGGGCACCTTTTTTTCTTTTTGTGTGTGTTGTTTGACGATTGCTAGGCTCGAGTTCCCGACTCCTTAGCAATTTGTTGTCTGTTTGTTCTTGTTGTGTGCTTGGAAGCCGGTATAAGTCCATCGAGTGGCATCTGGGTTCCAGTGTGCGTGTGTTGGTTTGGATGCTGATGTAAGTCCAGTGATTGGCATTCGGGCTCCACGTTTGCCTTTGCCTGTTTTTGTGTGCGTGTCAGCCGAGCTACGAATGCTCTGATTCTCCTTCGTCCAAGGAGATACGTATGCATAGGACGCGATATCCTAGCGAGCATGTGTCGTTTCCCCGGTTCGAACTACTTTGACTCTGATGTCTATGCCTGATAGACTAAGTAGGCCCAGGATGCGGTATCCTGCCGAGTCAGTTTCAGTCTGTTTTCTTGTGTCTCTTTCAGCCAGTGTGTGTGTGTGTGGTGTTTGTTTTAGCAACCTTTTCTTTCTTAGAGCGTGGATCCTGTCGAGTACGACGGACGTGAGGGGTGCTAATACCTTCCCCTTGCGTAACCGACTCCCTTACCCTTTCTCTTTGGTCGCGAGACCATGTCTTTTCCAGGTTTACTCTGAGCGTTTCCTTTCCCTCTTTTGGGATAAATAACGCACGGTGGCGGCTCTGTTGTTCTTCGTTTTCCCGCCGGTTTTTCGCGTAATGCGACACTTTCCCAATTATCCTTTCAGATACTTCCACCATAAGAATACTTTGAAAATACTCTTCTTGTGTCAACATCTTCTGCCTGCAAGCACCTCAATAGTTTTGAGAATCTTTCCAGATTAGATTCACCCTTAGGAATGAATCCTTCCTTGCAAATGTGTCACACAACAACCAGAACCCATGTGACACAGGTCAACAGCCAACCAGACCCTAGGATGACCAAACGTGAGGAGGTTAACCAAAACTCCCCCTCAAATTAACAATCATGGAAACTCCACACCAATATCCATGCATTGTACACAAATGTCTCAACATGACATACACCATCCCTACCAGTGGCAACTAACTCTATGAGTTATACCTATACATACTTCAATCACACCAATCAGACTCCAGCTGACCATAAGTACTAGTGATAACAAAACAACACCAGTTAATAGTAGATATGCATTGCCAGAGCATACTACCTCAACCAACCACTGAATCTTCATATTCTCACTCCTTGAAAGAACTGCCACTTCTGAGCGTGGTGTTTGAATAACAAGATTCATGGTCCCAATCCTCTTAAATGAAATAGCAGTCAGCTTACCCCATTATTGACTTCTAACATCCAGGGGACTTGTCTTCCAACACAACATAGTACTTCAGGGAACAACTATCCAACCCTGATCAATCTACAGGGATAAGGTACACGGCAGGGATTGCACAATGTCACATCTCAACCAGCTCCACTTCTAGAGATCAGACTTCTAAAAGTGACCTTCTCGAGCATACACACAGTTGACCCTACCCTTGTCAACTTAGCACTCACAGATGTCTCCTCTTCCAGGTGAGGAGTAGGTTCCAAACAAAAGTATCTCTTTGTTTGACGCCTAAAAACATCTGCTCTTCAACCAGTAGGTGCATACTTGTTGAACAGCATGTTCTAACATCACATAGAACATTAGTTCCACCTGCTTGGAACAAACCCTCCTTGAAAGTCTTCAAGGTCTTCATATGAAATACCCAAGAGAGTAAAAGAATCAGTGATCAGGTGATTCTTACCATGATGAATGGACTTGAGGAGACTCAAGTATCTTTGACATCTTCAGTAGATTATGATGAAATCTTGAATACAACAGCCTTTCATCCACATGAGGGGAAACTACATCAGAGTTTGTGTTTTGCCAGGTATTATGCAGCGGAAATCATAATACAACTCAACCTATGAACAAACACTTCACCAGATCAGCCTCCAAGAACATACCAAGTTTGAATATGATTCAATACTAGCACAGTTGTCCCACACAAAGACCAATTGCCAATCTCCAGAGACAGGTACACACAGTTCTTGTCATGAATAGTCCATCCACCTACTTCAAGGGACCATTCAGGTACATCACAAAACCTTCCACATGTTCCAACATCAGTACTAACATAACTCCTTGCAAGATACCAGAAAGTATCACCCATGGATCTCATCCAGAAGCAGAACAGGATGCCTGCTCTGATACCATTTGAAATTCTGGTGTAGTCAGGGTTCAGATGTTCTACTCCAAGTAATGACATCTAATCCAACATTGTTACTAATACAGCAAGACAGATATACAAATTAAAACCCAATACTGATAAGCACACATTCACAGATGTCACGATATCTGCTACTATATCACCATAGAATGGAAGAACACCCAGTTCTGTCCATCTGGTACAATGACACAACAGAGATCAAACATAGCACTTACTTCTGTTGAGCCTGCACAGTTAACAGCATGATGTCTCACCATTGATTTGAACATCACCTGTTACAGCATTACAGGTTGACCTTATTTTATAACAGACAGAATTATAACATGCAGAAGGTAAACACAAGTAGTTGTTAACCCAGTTCGGTGCAACATCACCTACTCTGGGGGCATACCAAGCCAGGAAGAAGATTCACTATCAGCAGTATTAATTCAGAGTTAAACTCCCCCGTTTACAACTCTTCACTTAATCCCTACCCAATGCAATCTATACCTAGGAACTCCTAGATAGAAACCTCCAGTTTCCATTCCTATCACTACAATTACAATGCAATGCTTAAACAACTTGAACATGCTTCACAGCTTCGTTCAAGAACATAACAACTCTTGCCTACAGGCTTTGAGTTACAAATCATCTCATGCTTTCAAGCACTGAGAAACACATGGTGACCTTCCCAAAGGTTGGGAGGTTTACCTCACACACACCCCTAATTTTACATTATTTGAGGCTTGCTCACACCTAGGTTACAATATGCTATTTATAACCTAAGCACCCAACTGGATTTGGGCCTTCAGAAATCGCAGCAAACTTCTTCTTTGCTGTTACAAAATCAGCAGAAAACTTTTGCTACAATCAAGGTCTTCAATCTTTTAGTTCCTAAAATATCTCCATATTTAGTTCCTAAAATATCTCCATATTTAGTTCCTAAAATATCTCCATATTTAGAAACTATTTATTGAGTCTTCAAGACCTCCACAAATAACGCCACATAGGATTCTAACTAATCACAGAATAACAGAATTAACTAATTCAGTTTTATACACAGGCGCTCCTAAAATCAAGGTTAAGCAAGTTAACCTAATTTCCACATATTAGGGTGCTAACAAATAGGCTATTTGTTAGGTTCATTAATTGTAGCTCAGTTGTTAGTTTCCTGGATTTTAGATCAGCTGTTGGATTCATGAAGAATAGCCTGAGAAAAATCCTGAAACAGAAAAACTAACCATCCTACAATTTAGCATATGCTGTCAGGAATGAATGTCACAACATTCAGTTTGATGTCCAGAACATAGACCATATGCTAAGTATGTTATTTTCCTGAAAATAGACTGTGCTAAATGTTGTACTGTAAAAGACCAACCAGTCTATACTTCAGTATCAGCTTACAGTAATAAATGTCAAGACATCCAGTTTGACATTTTTACAATGGGCCTTATGCCAGGTTTGTTATCCTACTGAAGAACAGACTGAATTAAATACTGAACTGAAGCAGAAAAACCAACCTGCCTATTATTCAGTATATGTTGTCACTGATGAATGTCACAACATCCAGTTTGACATTCAGACAGTAGGCCTTATGCCAGGTCTGTTATTCCCTTGATAAATAGACTGAACTACATACTGAGTTATAACAGCCAACCAGCTATTCTATACCTCAGTATCTGCTGTCAGGGATGAATGTCATACTATCCAGGTTGACATTCAGTAAATCCTATATTAGCTAAACCTGCAGCATACTACTCAAGTATGTCATGACATCAGTCAAGACATCAGAGTACAGTTAGTGTTTTAGCACAACATGCAACCAATCAAACATCTACAAAGCATGTCATGACATCGGTCAAGACATTAGACTCCAGTTAGTGTTTTAACATAAAATGCAGCCAATCAAACATCTACAGTAACCTTTTGATGTGTTTAATGTTTTCTCTTTCGGACCAATCGAGATTGTTTTGTGGTTATCAATTAGGCTGGACCGCCATTGGTAAGGTTTTCATAAGGTTATTCTATAGTAGATATCACCTAGGACTAGGGATACCATGTATGAATCAGAGTATTTTTGATATAATAAAGCTTAACTTCACCCTAATTGCCTATGGACATATAAATTAGGGTAGAATGATTAAAGGTTTTCTCACCAAGGACTTGGGAGAAAATACCCTTGAGAACTGGTAGTAATTGATATTTGTTGATGCAATAGTGACTCAAAGTTGTTACAGGGATAAATCATACATCTTTCCTGGCATTGTTCCTCTTACTTTGCAAACCCTTATTTTTCATTATTATTTGCCTTTACCTTTATTATTATAATTTTGAATTAAAAACCCCAATTATAATTTTTGTTTAATTAAATGATAATTTGAACTCGACATTGACGTGCAGTCCTTGAAATCAACATTTGGGGAATTTCCCCTTTATTACTATAACAGGCAAAATAGTACACTTGTTATTTTTCCGATCAAGTTTTTGGCGCCGTTGTCGGGGACTGCCAAAATATAGAGTTTAATTTTAAGTTCAATTTTTTTTCTCTGCAGTAAAATTATTTTTCTGTCATTTATATATTTTCATTCACTAATCTGTGTATGCGAGGAGAGCCCTCAGCATAATTTCTTTTTGACGCAGAAATTGAGAGAACCCTTCACCGAAGACGTAGAAACGCTAGATTGGATTCCAAAGAAGAAGTTCCCTCTGATCACTCAGATTCAAAAAAAGAAATTATGGCTGAAATTCCTCCAGTTCCATCGCCTCCACCTCAGGAAAGACTCTTAGGTGACTAAGAGGGGAAAATGCACCGGGTGGTAGATTGACCATTGTCAACCAACCGGTGAATGTGATGAACTTTCAACTGCATCCTAGCACAATCAATCAACTTGAGGGAAAATCTTTCACCGGAAAGGTTAATGAAGATGCCAACAAGCACCTGCAGAGATTCCTGACCATGAGTACTACTTTGAAAATTGGGAACGGCGCCAAAAACTTCATTTTTTGGAATGAAGATGAGAGTCTTTCCATTCAGGGTGGCTAATGGCAGTGGTGAGAGTCGAGAGGGCCTTCCTGTATCTTTCTCTGATGTTGGTATGTTACTTTTCCTTCTCGCCTCTTTCCTGATTAAGCCTACTTGATAGTGAGATTATGTATCTTCCTCTGGCTCCTGGTCTTCAATAGCATTCAATGTTATCTCTTTGTCGTGAGCTTTCAAGGTTAGCGTGTCCTGGTCCATGTCGAGATTGCATCGACTTGTCTGCATGAAAGGTCAAACCAGAATGATGGGTGCCTCGTCATCTTCAGGTATGTCTAGGATTACAAAATCAACCGGAAAACTCAAGTCCTCTATTGTTACCAGTACGTCTTCTGCTATATCATATGCATCCTTTCTCGAGTGATCCGCAAACTTCAGATTTGTGTTTGTATCATTGACATTTTTAATACCCAACCTGTGATAGATTGATAATGGCATCAAACTCACACTAGCTCCAGAATCTATTAGTGCCCTTTTGAAGGTTCTTCCTTTAATTGTGCATGGTACTGTTACTGTTCCAGGATCCTTCTGTTTGTTTGGAATTTTCTGCTCTAGTGAATTTGCACTATACTTTTCCTTCCAGGCTACCAGTTCTTCTACTGTTGGTTTCTTTTCGGCCATTACCTCTTCCATGAATTTCTTGTACATGGGAATTCTTTCGAGTGCTTCAAACAAAGACATATGACCCTCTACCTTTTTAAACATTGTCATGAATTTCTCAAAGTCTGACTCGCTTGGTTCCTTCTTTGTCACTCTTTGAGGATAGGGCAACTTAATCACCAATTTAGTCTCCTTTTTAATTTCCTCTTCAGTTGGCTTGCCATACGGTATAACTTTTTCCATTTTAGCGGCCTTTTTCTTTTTCATCGTGACAATACTAATATTCTCCTGATTTCTTGGATTTTGAATTATTTCACTTGGTAAAGTGAAAAGGAATCCATACTGATGAAAGAGGCAGCTTCCTAGTTTTGGACAAGAGATGCAACAAGGTTTGGAGGCTGAAGTACCCCCCATAACAAGGGGAATGAACCGTTGAGCCATGCGACGTTAAACGAAGCGCTTCGTGGGAGGCAACCCACGCATTACTATTTCTAATTATTGTTTGTGTTTCTTTGTTATTTTAGGTTTGCATAGTGCCTTGCATAAAAGGGAGAAGGTACTCACATGGAAAAAGCTAGAAAAATGAGCAGAACATTAGCCTGACACGGCCACCCGTGTCAGCTGACGCGACCCGTGTCAGGAATACTAAAGGCCATGCCCAACCAAGAGAAGAGATGGTGGTCTAACACGGCCGCCCGTGTCAGCTGACACGACCCGTGTCAGGCCTGCAGATTTGAAATTTATTTAGAAAATTTGAATTTCGTGTGGGCATGTTGCACTTTCCGCCCCAGACCCCCTCAGTGGGGCACTATGAGTCACCCTCCTTCTATCCTGTTCTAAAACATTGAGGTCAAGGTTTAGTTCAAGTGTGGGGGAGGTTTTTCTATGCCTTTTTCCTTTATTTTTGTTTTGTTTTATGTTTTATTTGATTAGTTCCGAATTTTTACCATTCATATTTGGTTTATTTTTACTGTCGGGTATCATGTGTTGCATGTATTTCAGGTTCTTGGTATTATAGTTGGATGAGGTAATGATCAATAGCGATAGTGGATGAAATGATCACTCCACTTACTATTGCTTATTATGAAGGAACTTCCCAGAAAGTCGATATTGCTGAAGAAAAGATCAGACACAATTTCTAAAGCTCAACTAACGTAAGTTCCGTGTGCATTCCGAGTTGAGTAAGAAGCCGCACCATACTCGAAGTATTGTGGATGTTGTAAAGCTTTACCTAACATGGTGAGTGCATAAAAAGACAAACACATTTGTCATCATGAGTGATACTCAGGTATGTCTTTATCACTCTGACTTTGCGTAGGTTCTCTGGGAATTTCACTTCATGTATACACACACTGAGGCACGTTGTTTGATTATAGCCCTGAGCCTTTATAGTAATACCGTTAATATTATCCTTTGTCAACCCCATTTGAGCATGTACCCTTTGTTTGCCTAACCACATAAATGTAACCCGCAACCCAAAACACTTCCTTACCCTGTTCAGAGTCAATGTGATGTCATTAAGCTATGTTAAATTCTAAGTTTAGGGTAAACCCCATAAGTATCAAAACCAAGGTGAGTACGAAAATAAATAAATAATAAATAATAAGAAGAAAAACGACCATAAAAATTTTGAGAAAACGAAATATAGTCGATGGTTCGAAAGAAGCACTCACCGAAGGCACTCGACTCTACATCTATGGTCCATAGTGGTTTCAGGTCGAAGGGTGGTATACACCATTATCACCATGAGAATAATTTATGACACTTTGCATAACATTCTATATAGTATTCTCATAGCAGGTCAATCTAGTATAAATATTACTCTTAATATTCATACTTATGTTTAAGACTTGATAACTCCTTATCCATGATCCATGAGATGTGATCATAAGTTTATACACATAATAGTCTTAATGCTTTAATGTTATCCCACTTCACAATAAGGCTCGACTACGGATACTTTAAGAATAGTGTCATTATGTTTCATGTGATCTCATGATTAAGTCACATTTCATACATTAAACGGACTAGCTATTCTAAGGACTTTATTAAACAACCATAATAAAGAAAAAGTCTTTTATTATTAATAAATAATTCGATACAAGTACCAAAAGTATTGGCCTCGGGCTTACACCAACAATCTCCCACTATCACTAGAGCCAATCAGGCATACCCTAATGCCCATAGATCTAGTATGGCCATCATGCTTCTACTGCACAAGAGGCTTTGTCAGTGGGTCAGCAATATTGTCAAGTGTAGGTACTCTGCATATTTTCACATCTCCTCTATCTATTATCTCTCGAATGAGGTAATAACGCCTAAGTATGTGTTTGGATCGTTGGTGAGATTTAGGCTCCTTGGCTTGTGCGATAGCACCATTGTTATCACAATAGAGACCAATGGGATCCACAATCCTAGGAACTATGCCAAGTTCACTAATGAACTTTTTGATCCAAACAGCTTCCTTTGCTGCACTTGAGGCAACAATATACTCGGCCTCGGTTGTAGAATCAGCAACTGTACTTTTCCAGCTCACATCGCCACTATTTAAGCAAAACACATAACCAAATTGCGATTTAAAGTCATCCTTATCTGTCTGGAAGCTAGCATCGGTGTATCCAATTACAGCAAGCTCTTCCTGACCTCCATATATCAAGAATGAGTCCTCAGTCCTTCTCAAATACTTAAGGATATTCTTGACAGCTACCCAATGAGCATCACCGGGATCAGATTGGTACCTACTCGTTGCACTTAAAGCATACGAGACATCTGGTCGAGTACATAACATGGCATACATGATAGATCCTATTGCAGATGCATATGGAATCTTATTCATGCGATCCATTTATTCCTTATTTGAAGGAGATTGTGTTTTTGATAGACACAAGCCATGTTGCATAGGTATAAATCCTTTCTTGGAATCATGCATATTAAAGCATCTCAACATTTTGTCTATGTATGTACTCTGACTTAGGCCAAGCAGTTTTTATGATCTATCTCTATAGATTCTGATTCCTAATATATAGGCTACTTCACCTAGGTCCTTCATAGAAAAGCATTTCCCCTAACCAAGACTTTACTTATTTTAGGGTTGGGACATCATTTCCAATGAGTAATGTGTCATCTACATATAATATCAGGAAAATGATCATGCTCCCACTAACCTTAGACACAAGGCTCATCTTCGTTCTTGATGAATCCATATTGTTTTACTGTTTCATCAAAATGAAGATTCCAGCTTCTGGAAGCTTGCTTCAATCCATAGATTGATCTTTGTAACTTACATATCTTTTGGGCTTCTTCTGGTATGTCAAATCCTTCAGGCTGTGTCATGTACACATCCTCAAGAAGATTCCCATTAAGGAAAGCAGTTTTGACATCCATCTGCCATATTTCATAATCATGATATGCAGCGATATCAAGTAAAATTCGAACAGATTTAAGCATTGCAACTGGTAAAAAGGTTTCATCATAGTCAACCTCATGAATTTGTTTATATCCTTTTGCAACCAGTTTTGCCTTATAGGTATGTACTTTACCATCCATGTCAGTCTTCTTTTTGAAGACCCACTTGCATCATATAGGGTAAACTCCTACAGGAGGCTCTACCAAGGTCCAAACTTGGTTTGTGTACATGGAATCCATTTCAGATTTCATGGCTTCTAGCCACTTCTCAAACTCGGGACCAGTTATGGCCTCTTGGTAGGTCACAGGCTCATCTTGATCCATGAGTAATATATCACCTTGATCAGGTATGAGATATCCATATCTCTCAGGTAGGTGACGTATCATGCTTGACCTACGTTGGTCTTGTTCTACTTGAGCAGATTGCTCTTCCACAACTACTTGTGTTTCCTGCTCTAATTCCTCCATAGGTGTATCAATGCTTTGTGATTCTTAAATTTCTTCAAGCTCTACTTTCCTCCCACTGATTCCTTTAGAAATAAAATCCTTTTCTAGGAAAACTCCAATTCGAGCGACAAACACTTTACCCTCGGAAGGATTGTAGAAATAATACCCTCTTGTTTCTTTAGGATACCCCACAAATAAGCATTTGTCAGATTTGGGCTCAAGCTTAGTTGAAATTTGTCGTTTCACATAAACTTCGCAACCCCAAATCTTCATGTAAGACATATGTGGTTTCTTACCACTCCATATCTCATATGGTGTTTTCTCAACCTTTTTGGATGGAACACGGTTAAGTGTGTAAGCTGTTACCAATAATGCATGTCCCCAAAAGGAGTTTGGAAGATCAGCATGACTCATAATGGATCGGACCATGTCTAACAGGGTTCAATTTCTTCTCTCAGATACACCGTTCCATTGGGGTGTTCCAAGAGGAGTAAGTTTGGATAGGATCCCACACTCTTTCAGATGGTCATCAAACTCTAGGCTTAAATGCGCACCACCACGATCTGATTGAAGAGTTTTAATATTCTTACCTAGTTGGTTTTGTAATTCATTCTTGAATTCCTTGAACTTTTCAAAGGACTCTGATTTGTGTTTCATTAAATACACATAACCATATCTACTAAAATCATCAGTAAATGTGATGAAGTACTGAAAACCTTCTTTGGCTGGTATGATCAGTGGTCCACATACATCAGTATGTATGAGGGCCAAAAGATCATTAGCTCTTTCACCTTTTCCTGTGAATGGAGACTTTTTCATCTTTCCAATTAAACAAGATATGCATGTCTCATATGATTCATAATCAAAAGAGTCCAAGAGTCCATCTTTATGGAGTTTGGAAATGTGTTTCTCATTTATGTGGCCTAATCGACAATGCCAAAGGTAAGTTGGCTTTAACTCATTAGGTTTCATCCTTTTAGTATTAATGTTATAAATAAGCATTTCAAGATCAAGGACATATAATCCATTGTTCATTTGTGCAGTAGCATAGAATATATCATTCAAATCAATTGAGCAACAATTGTTCTTTATGATAAATGAAAAACCAAACTTGTCCAAATAAGAAACGAAAATAATATTCCTGCTAATTGCAGGTGCATAATAATAGTTCTCTAACTGAATTATTACACCACTAGGTAAAGTCAATAAATAATTTCCTACGGCTAAAGCAGCAACCTTTGCTCCATTGCCAACTCGTAGGTCAACTTCACCTTTTGCCAAATCTCTACTCCTTTTTAACCCATGCACATTGGTACAAATGTGTAATACCTCAAAATTTGCCCCCCTCATTCATGCATTCATTTTTAGGTCATTTAATATTTCATATTGCATTTCATCATGTCAATAAGAATTAGATCCAAGAAGCTTGAATATCATCCAAAGACACTTTGTGGGTCCTATCTGGGTGATCAGTCAACACAAGGGAATGGCTTGAGATACTTCCAACATGTTCAAATGGGGTCTATTCATCAGTCAAAATGTTAATCTTGAAGGAGCAAAAGTTTGTTCATGAGCTGTCATGCTCGCTAGGCGAGCAGAATGAGTCGCCTAGCGAGTCCCAAGAAAAGCCACCAGAATCACCTACGCTCAGAGGAATTTCTTGAACTGTCATGCTCGCTAGGCGAAGCCCACGCGTTTTGAAAATAAAAAATAATAATAAATAAATAAATAAATAAATAAATAAAATAAATAAATAAAATATAACAGAAAAATCTTGGACTTGGACCTCTCTCTATTGAGCCCACAAAGTCACAAAAATCAGGTTATAAATTCTAGACTTCCATCTCCCAAAAAAACCCTGGGAAAAAGATAGTGAGAGAAGAGCTAACAGAGTTCAGAGCAACCTCCAGAGACTGAAAGGAACTCATCTGCAAAGAGCCAATTCCATCTCATATAAACCCTCAGATTGCTTTGCAAACCCAACCGGGCAATTCAATTTCATTCGATCTCTCCAATCAGGTTTGCCCTATTTCCACTACTTTATACTTTCAACCTGAGATTTTTGATACCCTTTTAATGCATTTGTTTGACAAGAGGTTTAGGCCTCCTACCCTTGGTTGCTTTTTGTGAACTTTAATGGCATGATTCATGTGACTCCTTTATTTGGTGCAACTCTTGATTGCACCCTATCTTGTTTCTCTAACCTGTTTGTTGAGTTTTTTTGAGGGCTCACATGACTCTGAAAGGATAGCTTGCTGGGTATTCCACTTTATTTGTGGGGTACCATTTGGAGATTTTTTCCGATTACCTGTACTGATTTGCTTTCTTTGATGGTGCTAGCTCGAGAGATCTCTGGGTTTCTTGCTTCTTTAGCTGTTATTACTTCGGATCTTTATCCGTGCGGTAGACCTCTTGATCCCTTTATTTTTCCCGCATTTTACCGCTTTCTTAGCTGGAAGACCTCAATAGGAGGCAATGTTTTCTTTTGTTTGTTTACTTTTGTGCCCAAAGACCTCCAAGAAGAGGCATCAGTGCTAAAGACCTCCCTGAAGAGGCAACTGACGGATAAAAGGGATTAGTAGTCAATCCGCCGTTATTCAGTGTGTCGTTCTTTAAGCTCGCAGTACGTGTCGATGCTTCAGAACAAAAGCCCAAGATCTTTTGTCCGGTCAGTCATTGGAGAGGGTTCCACCTTTCTAAATCCCCACTTTTTGTCATGAGCTCACCCTGTCCAGGGTTAAGAGCTATGAGGTGTTATCCTCATTACCCTTTTGATCTGCTCACCCTGACGTTCAATGTCAGTGGTTAAGAGCCCATTTGATTACCTATTCCATGGCTTGTTTGTCGAGGTTGATATGACCCCTCTTGACTAAAGCCCTACCCATGTATGTTTGAGCCCCCTTGTTGGCATTTTACTTTATGCATGTTTGTTTTGTATGGTGTGATCGTCTCCCCATAGGATTGGTAGGCTTCGTATAGTCTCTCGTTTGCATGTCAATTAAGGTAGCACTGTTCCTTCGTCTAGGACTGCCTTTTTGCATGAGCATCCCTAAAACACCAACAAACTCATTGATTTTTCTTCTCCTAAGAACACGTTAACTCCTTCTACTACAGGCGAGTAAGTCTCCAAAGGTCGAGCACCCGGTAGATTGCGTAGTAACGTCGTTCATCCAAACCCTTAACCCGTAGGTAGCCGAACTACGGCTTGCTCTGATTCTCATTCCAGATGAGATACGTAGGCATAAGACGTGATGTCTTAGCGAGCACACTCCTCTTTAACCCATAGGTAGCCGAGCTACGAAGACTCTGATTCTCATATTCAGATGAGATACGTATGTAGTGGATGCGACATCCGTGCGAGTCATTTTCTTTTGACCCCTCTTTTAGTAAATAGTACATCGGATATACACACACCCTTTAGACAAGAACAACAAAAGTGGATCCCGTAGAGTACTACGGATGCGTAGGGGTGCTAATACCTTCCCTTCGCATAATCGGCTCCCGAACCCAAGATTCGGTTGTGAGACCTTGTCTTTTCCTTTCCTTTTTCCAGGTTTACTTCGAGCGTTTCCTTTCCCTCCTTCGGGATAAATAACGCACGTTGGCGACTCTTCTGTCATTTCTTTCTCGCCGGTTGTTTTTTCGCATCTCCTTTTTCAGGTTGCGACAGCTGGCGACTCTGCTGGGGATACATTTTCCCTAGTGGGCCTTTCCTAGCGTTTGTTTGGTTATTGTCTATTGTATGTTATTTATTTATTGCTTTGCATACTTATCTGCTTGCATTGCATCCTATGTGTGCTTTACTGTTTCATGCATATTGTGTTGGTTGTGTATCTGTTTTGGCTGTTGGGTGGGAGTCACAAGAGGTAAAAGGCCCAATACACAGGCTATGAGTGAACTTTAGGACACCTAGGAATAGAGTGATTCATGGGAAGCGGGTGGTATGGCGCCACTTAGCGGAACATGGTATCACGAGCAGTTCAGATTCTGATGGGGTATTATCGTTGCATACACCTGGTGTGCATATGATGATATTCTTGAAAGGATTGTTTATCCTGCGTTTCTCTTGACCTTACCCTGGCCTAGTTTACACCCGTGAGTGGGGGGGGGGGAATGAATCATTTACAGGTACTGATGGTGACTTGTTCTGATGGTGACTTGTTCTGTTGGTGACCTTGTTCTGTTGGTGACTTTTGTTTGGTTCTTGTTGGTGACCGTTGGTTCTAAAGTATGGGTTCTAAGTCGATGACTGTGTTCTATGGTTCCCGGTTCAGAATTCATGCTGAAGTTCTGATCCTATGCCTCGTGATATACAACCAAACCGGTTTTCTGGAGCAGAGTTTTGATCTCGTATTACATTCTTCAGTGGGTTTCTCTTCAGACAGTGCAACCCAACAGATATTCAAGCAGATACAACAACCTTGATTTGCACATCACTGCATTGCATCACATCATTCTGCATTCATATCATTTAACACATGTTTATCCATTTCTATGGGGTTTATATCTTCTTCTTGATTCTAGTCGGGGTTTTCTGGTACTTTTTAAAAGGGATATTTTATCTGATGAGAGACTGGAATCAAGGGGGTAGAATACCTTTGGAATTGATAAACATGTCATTGCATTTGCATATCCATCCGCATGTCTTGCATAACAGGTACCGCCACAGTGTTCTCAGTTGTTTGGTGCTCCACTAGGATAGATGACTCAGGAATTCACCGATATGGTACCCGAAGGAATCAATAAATAAGATGGGGATAGTGATTGCGACATCGATAACTGGGTGCGTCCGAGGATCCCGGGTGGAGTCATCAACAATTGGTCTTCTAAGGAGATTGTCCAAGTCACTTTTCTGGAGGAGTAATTTTCTTTGTTTATTCATGCATGCCCAAGTCTTACGTTCCGCCCAGGGAGTAAAGACTCATTGTAGGGCTCATCTATGTGGATACTTGCATTTTTTATCATCAATAAAGGACGTCTTTTTGCATTCAAATATTTCGTTCACTGTCTTTCTATTTTTGCAGTTTTCAAAAATCAAAAAATATTTGGAAATGTTTTGTTTAGTTTTCACTCCTTGTTCACACTCATAAGCATATACCATCACTCATGCAGATGCACGTCACCGGATCCTATTGATAACGGTTCTGCTATGGCTCGCTTCGACTTTGAAAATCCAATCTTTCAAGCTGAAGAAGAGGGCGATGAAGACTGTGAACTCCCGGAAGAACTTACCAGGTTATTAAAACAGGAGGAAAGGGTCATTCAACCACATCAAGAGTCTGTTGAAGTGATTAATCTCGGCACCGAGGACGCCAAGAGAGAAATCAAGATATGGGTTGCTTTGGAAGATAATGTGAAGAAAGGGCTGATTGAATTGCTGCAAGAGTATGTTGACATCTTTGCTTGGTCTTACCAGGACATGCCAGGGCTTAACACAGACATTGTGGTACATCGTTTGCCTCTCAAAGAGGATTGTCCTCCGGTCAAGCAGAAGCTCAGAAGAACGAGACCAGAGATGGCTGTCAAGATAAAGGAAGAAGTGCAAAAATAGTTGGATGCAGGGTTTCTAGCAGTCACAAATTATCCGCCATGGGTTGCAAATATCATTCCAGTACCTAAGAAGGATGGAAAGGTACGGATGTGTGTTGACTACCGGGATCTGAACAGAGCTAGTCCTAAAGATGATTTCCCATTACCTCACATCGATGTTTTGGTGGATAACACAACTCAGTTCTCGGTATTCTCCTTCATGGATGGCTTTTCTGGCTATAATCAAATTAAGATGGCACCAGAAGACATGGAGAAGGCAACATTCATAACCCCATTGGGCACCTTCTGCTACAAGGTGATGCCGTTTGGTCAGAAAAATGCTAGGGCAACATATCAACGAGCGATGGTGACTCTTTTCCATGATATGATTCATCATGAAATCGAGGTTTATGTTGATGATATGATTGCCAAATCTCAGACGGAAGAAGAACATTTGGTGAATCTGCAGAAATTGTTTGAGCATTTGAGAAAATTCAAGCTGAGGCTTAATCCGAACAAGTGTACTTTTGGGGTGAGATCTGGAAAATTACTGGGTTTTATTGTTAGTGAAAAAGGGATTGAGGTGGATCCGGCTAAAGTGAAAGCGATACAAGAAATGCCTGAGCCAAGAACAGATAAACAAGTCCGTGGTTTCTTAGGGAGGTTGAACTACATTGCAAGGTTCATCTCTCACCTAACAGCCACGTGCGAGCCAATATTCAAATTGCTGAGAAAAGATCAGGCTATCAGGTGGAATGATGATTGCCAAAGGGCTTTCGAGAAGATAAAAGAGTATTTGCAGAATCCTCCTATCCTTATGCCTTTGGTCCCAGGGAGACCGCTGATTATGTATTTGACAGTACTAGACAATTCCATGGGTTATGTTCTCGGTCAACACGACGAGACAGGTAGGAAAGAGCATGCCATCTACTACCTGAGTAAGAAATTCACAGATTGCGAGTCGAGATACTCGATGCTTGAAAAGACATGTTGTGCACTTGCATGGGCTGCTAAGCGTTTGAGACAATACATGCTGTCTCACACAACCTTACTGATCTCCAAGATGGATCCAATCAAATACATATTCGAGAAGCCAGCTCTCACCGGAAGGGTTGCTCGTTGGCAAATGGTACTGACAGAGTACGACATCCAGTATACATCCCAGAAAGCCATCAAGGGGAGTATTCTGTCAGAATATCTTGCTCAACAGCCGATTGAAGATTATGAGCCGATGAAGTTTGATTTTCCAGATGAAGACATCATGTTCCTCAAGATGAAAGACTGTGAAGATCCAGTTGTTGAGGAGGGACCTGATCCAGACGAAAAGTGGACTTTAATGTTTGATGGGGCTGTCAATGCCAGAGGAAGTGGAATTGGTGTTGTCATTACTACTCCGAAAGGCGCCCACATGCCTTTCACCGCTCGTCTGACTTTCGAGTGCACCAATAATGAAGCTGAGTGTGAAGCCTGCATCTTGGGTATTGAGCAAGCCATTGATTTGAGAATCAAGACCTTGGACATCTTCGGAGATTCAGCTCTAGTGATCAATCAAGTGAATGGTGATTGGAACACCCTCCAGCCCAATCTGGTCCCTTACAGAGATTACACGAGAAGACTGTTGACTTTCTTCACAACAGTAAAGCTGTATCATATACCTCGTGATGAGAATCAGATGGCGGATGCTCTTGCGACTCTATCCTCCATGATCAACGTGATTCGGTGGAACCACGCTCCCAGGATCGATGTGATGCGCCTCGACAGGGCCGCGTATGTGTTTGCTGCTGAACTGGTAGTTGACGACAAGCCCTGGTATCACGACATCAAATGTTTTCTAAAGAAGCAAGAGTACCCTGCAGGGGCATCCAACAATGATAGAAAGACTTTGAGAAGATTGGCAGGCAGTTTCTTCTTGAACAAAGACGATGTTTTGTATAAGAGGAACTTCGACATGGTTTTGCTCAGATGCGTGGATAGACACGAAGCAGACATGTTAATGCAGGAAGTTCATGAAGGGTCCTTCGGTACTCATGTCGGCGGACATGCAATGGCTAAGAAGTTGTTGAGAGCAGGTTATTACTGGATGACCATGGAATCTGATTGTTTCAAATATGCTCGGAAATACCATAAATGCCATATTTATGCTGATAAGGTGCATGTGCCGCCGAATCCTTTGAATGTGATGTCTTCGCCGTGGCCTTTTGCTATGTGGGGCATTGATATGATTGGAAAGATTGAGCCGACTGCCTCCAATGGGCATCACTTCATCCTTGTTGCCATCGACTATTTCACCAAGTGGGTCGAAGCAACGTCGTTTGCGAATGTCACCAGACATGTGGTTGCCCGATTCATTAAGAAAGAAATCATTTGTCGTTACGGGATTCCCAAAAGAATCATTACTGATAATGTTTCTAATCTCAATAACAAAATGATGAAAGAGTTGTGCCAGAACTTCAACATTCAACATCACAATTCTTCCCCTTATCGCCCTAAGATGAAGGACGCTGTTGAGACAGCAAATAAGAATATAAAGAAGATTGTGCAGAAGATGGTCGTCATGTACAGAGATTGGCATGAGATGCTACCCTTCTCCTTGCATGGGTACCGTACTTCAGTATGTACATCGACCGAAGCAACCCCTTATTCCCTTGTGTATGGTATGGAAGCAGTCCTACCTGTTGAAGTGGAGATTCCTTCTCTAAGAGTCCTGTTGGATGTCAAGATTAGACGAAGCTGAATGGATTCGGACAAGGTTCAATGAGTTGAGTCTTATCAAAGAGAATCGAATGGCAGGCATTTGTCATGAGCAGTTGTATCAAAGTCGGATGAAGAGAGCCTTTGATCAGAAAGTGCGTCCTCGATACTTCCAGGTCGGAGATTTGGTGTTGAAAAGGATCCTTCCTCCTCAGACAGATCACAGGGGCAAGTGGACTCCTAACTATGATGGACCGTATATTGTCACCAAGGTTTTTGATGGTGGGGCCTTAATGCTTGCAACTATGGATGGTGAAAACTTCACTTCCCCTGTGAACTCAGACGCAGTTAAAAAATACTTCGCATAAAATAGACCCGCTGGACAATAAAAAGAATAGTCCAGGAAAAAATGGGCATCCCGACGAACCAAGAAAATGAAAAGGTTCGGGCAAAAATTAGGGATTAAAAATGAAAAGATCGTACACCCGGTAAGTTGAAAACCTGAAACGACAACTTAGGCAAAAATGGGTATCCCGGTGGATTGAAAACCCGAAAAGGGCGATCCAGACAAAAGTTAGGGATTAAACGAATGACTGCGTTCTGAGTAGTTCTGAATCTCATCTCGTGTCAATGACTGGAAACTTTTGAAGGATAGGAAACAGTCCAATCACTCTTTTCAGAAAGCTGATCATCTGGAGGATCTTGAAGACGAGCAAGTCATAGCAGAATTGGAACCCAATAGAAATCCATTTCACATTGCCATTAGATTAATTTCTGTTTTTATCTTTTGTGCGATTACCTCTTTCCATGGATTGCTTCCTGATTTAAATGCCTATTCAGAGGCCATTCAATCAATAAAATCATGTTATTCAGTATATCTCTGTTTTCATTTTCATTTTACTGTTTTGTTTGCAAAAATGACGTCCGAATTTTTGATAAACATTGCATCATGAAACATAAGAGCTTTACAGGTACATGCTTAATAAACATTTAAAATTGCTGTAAATGTTAAGTGCTTTAGATCGTCTATTCAGAACAGGTACCCTCGGGGCATTTCCTTAAGGTTCCCAACCGATGATCGCGAATGTTTTCCCCCAACAGTCGAAGTTGGTATCTTATCCCTGCAGAGCTGATCAGAGCATTGGATTCTTCAATCCCCAGCAGGTTCTCACTACTGTACTCCCCCAAGCGGTTGTTTCAGAATATACACTCCCCAGTAGAGTTGACAGTGCCAGACTATATATCCCCAACGGAGTTGACAGTGCCAGATTGTATCTTCCCAGCAGAAGCGGCTGCTCCTCAGGGTTCAATGCCAGATCGATGATCTCGACGCCAGATCCATGGTCTCTTTCCTTGAAGCAGAATCTCGGTACCATATCAATGTTTGCTTCCCCTGCTAAGTCGTCTCTCTCGCAGATTATGGTTGCTAGAACCACTATCGCTTTCCCCAACAGCAGGTTTTCAGTGTCGTTCTCCCCCCAGTCAGAGTCTCGGTATTTCGTCATTGCTAGAACACCGTGTGGCGGGTCATTTCCCCACAGAGTTCTTTGCGTTGTGCATCTCCAACAGCCTTGCCAGGGTCCAAAAGATGGTGATCATTTCCCCAACAGATTCCCTTGCCTCGGTTTGGCATTCTACCTAGCATTTCGCATCCCTGCATGTAGAATCATATTGCATTGCATCCTCCCAAATCGCGTAGCATTTCCATTTTCATGGAGCATTACGCCATTAAAAAATTCAAACATACACATGTAAGCATAAAACATTCTCGGTATCCCAAGTGATAAGCCAGAAGTTGTTTCTAGTACTCAGACTGAAGATTGTTCATGACTTACCTTTATTATCCCCAGCAAGTGTCATTGGCCCATGCGTCGCCTCTATTATCTTTCCCTATTTCTGCCGATGCTGACAAGCATGAAGTTTTTCCGGTATTCAGACCGAAGTGGCATTCAGGTCAGTTTCCGGTATTCAGACCGAAGTGGCATTCAGGCCAGTTTCCGGTATTCAGACCGAAGTGTCATTCAGGCCAGTTTCCGGTATTCAGACCGAAGTGGCGTTCATTCCAGTTTTCCGATGTTCAGATCGAAGAAGTTTTCGACGTTCAGGTCGATGCAACTTGCGGCATTCAGGCCAGTTTTCCGATGTTCAGATCGAAGAAGTTTCCAACATTCGGGTCGATGCAACTTGCGGCATTCAGGCCAGTTTTCCGATGTTCAGATCGAAGAAGTTTCTGACATTCAGGTCGATGCAACTTGTGGCATTCAGGCCAGTTTCCAGTATTCAGACCGAAGTGGTGTTCAGGCCATGGTTATTTCTCTGTTACCATTTATTTTGGTATCCAGGTTAACATCCTTTTTTGGTATTCAGACTGACCCTCACCGTACCAGACGGATTCTTCTTTGAAGACCACCTCTTTGCCGATTCTGACAGGCATAGTTACTTCACTTCACTTCAGTGCAAATTTTCGGGCTTTTATTGTATTCAATCCCTTGATACCTCGAAAGTGCGAAAGCCGCTGCTATCTTCTTTTCGGGACTCCAGTTGATTGAATAAGGGCAGCTGTAATACCTCAAAATTTGCCCCCCTCATTCATGCATTCATTTTTAGGTCATTTAACATTTCATATTGCATTTCATCATGTCAATCAGAATTAGATCCAAGAAGCTTGAATATCATCCAAAGACACTTTGTGGGTCCTATCTAGGTGATCAGTCAACACAAGGGAATGGCTTGAGATACTTCCAACATGTTCAAATGGGGTCTATTCATCAGTCAAAACGTTAATCTTGAAGGAGCA
The DNA here is from genome assembly GCF_024323335.1 of Lathyrus oleraceus. Taxonomy (NCBI): domain Eukaryota; kingdom Viridiplantae; phylum Streptophyta; class Magnoliopsida; order Fabales; family Fabaceae; genus Lathyrus; species Lathyrus oleraceus. The sequence goes on from NC_066584.1 coordinate 358,932,992, forward strand.
AAAGTTTGTTCATGAGCTGTCATGCTCGCTAGGCGAGTAGAATGAGTCGCCTAGCGAGTCCCAAGAAAAGCCACCAGAATCACCTACGCTCAGAGGAATTTCTTGAACTGTCATGCTCGCTAGGCGAAGCCCACGCGTTTTGAAAATAAAAAATAATAATAATAAATAAATAAATAAATAAATAAAATAAATAAATAAAATATAACAGAAAAATCTTGGACTTGGACCTCTCTCTATTGAGCCCACAAAGTCACAAAAATCAGGTTATAAATTCTAGACTTCCATCTCCCAAAAAAACCCTGGGAAAAAGATAATGAGAGAAGAGCTAACAGAGTTCAGAGCAACCTCTAGAGACTGAAAGGAACTCATCTGCAAAGAGCCAATTTCATCTCATATAAACCCTCAGATTGCTTTGCAAACCCAACCGAGCAATTCAATTTCATTTGATCTCTCCAATCAGGTTTGCCCTATTTCCACTACTTTATACTTTCAACCTGAGATTTTTGATACCCTTTTAATGCATTTGTTTGACAAGAGGTTTAGGCCTCCTACCCTTGGTTGCTTTTTGTGAGCTTTTTGTGAACTTTAATGGCATGATTCATGTGACTCCTTTGTTTGGTGCAACTCTTGATTGCACCCTATCTTGTTTCTCTAACCTGTTTGTTGAGTTTTTGTGAGGGCTCACATGACTCTGAAAGGATAGCTTGCTGGGTATTCCACTTTATTTATGGGGTACCATTTGGAGATTTATTCCGATTACCTGTACTGATTTGCTTTCTTTGATAGTGCTAGCTCGAGAGATCTCTGGGTTTCTTGCTTCTTTAGCTGTTATTACTTCGGATCTTTATCCGTGCAGTAGACCTCTTGATCCCTTTATTTTTTCCGCATTTTACCGCTTTCTTAGCTGGAAGACCTCAATAGGAGGCAATGTTTTCTTTTGTTTGTTTACTTTTGTGCCCAAAGACCTCCAAGAAGAGGCATCAGTGCTAAAGACCTACCTGAAGAGGCAATTGACGGATAAAAGGGATTAGTAGTCAATCCCCCGTTATTCAGTGTGTCGTTCTTTAAGCTCGCAGTACGTGTCGATGCTTCAGAACAAAAGCCCAAGATCTTTTGTCCGGTCAGTCAGTGGAGAGGGTTCCACCTTTCTGAATCCCCACTTTTTGTCATGAGCTCACCCTATCCAGGGTTAAGAGCTATGAGGTCTTATCCTCATTACCCTTTTGATCTGCTCACCCTGACGTTCAATGTCAGTGGTTAAGAGCCCATTTGATTACCTATTCCATGGCTTGTTTGTCGAGGTTGATATGACCCCTCTTGACTAAAGCCCTACCCATGTATGTTTGAGCCCCCTTGTTGGCATTTTACTTTATGCATGTTTGTTTTGTATGGTGTGATCGTCTCCCCATAGGATTGGTAGGCTTCGTATAGTCTCTCGTTTGCATGTCAATTAAGGTAGCACTGTTCCTTCGTCTAGGACTGCCTTTTTGCATGAGCATCCCTAAAACACCAACAAACTCATTGATTTTTCTTTTCCTAAGAACACGTTAACTCCTTCTACTACAGGCGAGTAAGTCTCCAAAGGTCGAGCATCTGGTAGATTGCATAGTAACGTCGTTCATCCAAACCCTTAACCCGTAGGTAGCCGAACTACGGCTTGCTCTGATTCTCATTCCAGATGAGATACGTAGGCATAAGACGCGATGTCTTAGCGAGCACACTCCTCTTTAACCCATAGGTAGCCGAGCTACGAAGAATCTGATTCTCATATTCAGATGAGATACGTATGCAGTGGATACGACATCCGTGCGAGTCATTTTATTTTGACCCCTCTTTTAGTAAATAGTACATCGGATATACACACACCCTTTAGACAAGAACAACAAAAGTGGATCTCGTAGAGTACTACGGATGCGTAGGGGTGCTAATACCTTCCCTTCGCATAATCGGCTCCCGAACCCAAGATCCGGTTGTGAGACCTTGTCTTTTCCTTTCTTTTTTCCAGGTTTACTTCGAGCGTTTCCTTTCCCTCCTTCGGGATAAATAACGCACGGTGGCGACTCTTCTGTCATTTCTTTCTCGCCGGTTGTTTTTTCGCATCTCCTTTTTCAGGTTGCGACAAAATGTGAGAACCACATCCAGTATCTAATACCCATGATGCAGAAGTAGATAAATTAATTTCAATAACAAAAATACCTGAAGTTGAAGTCTCTACTCCATTCTTATCTTCCAGGTACTTTGGGCAGTTTCTCTTCCAGTGTCCGGTCTTACCGCAATGGAAGCAGGTGCCTTCCTTTGCTATGCCTCCACTAGGCTTCAAAGCAGCAACAATGGGTTTGGGTTCGGCAACTTCCTTGCCTTTCCCTTTATCACCCTGCTTGGTGGGTCTTTTGTTCTGTCTCTTTCCATTTCCGATCATCAGAATGGACTTCCCTTTTGACTTCAAATTCTGCTCAGCAGTTCTTAACATGGCTAGCAGTTCAGGAAGAGATTTGTCCATATCATTCATATTGAAATTAAGGACAAATTGACTGAATCTATTTGTCAACGATTGCAAGATCAAATCAGTCGCAAGTTCCTTTCCAAGGGGAAAACCCAACCTCTCAAGGTTTTCCACATACCCAATCATCTTGAGCACATGGGGACCTATAAGGGCTCCCTCATCTAACTTGCCTTGAAAAGGAGCTTTTGAAACTTCAAACCTTTCATGCCTTGCTTGCTCTTGATAGAGCATCTTCAGGTGTTCGATCATATCGAACGCTGCCATATTCTCATGTTGCTTTTGCAACTCTGAGTTCATGGTAGCTAACATGAGGCAAGCAGTTTCATTGGCATCATCGACATGCTTCTTATAAGCATCTTTTTCTGCCTTAGGTGCAGAACTAGGAGGTTCCTCTTCAGGAACGGGTTTCTCCAAGACATACAGCTTTCTATCATGCTTGAGGACGATCCTCAGATTTCGATGTCAATCTAGAAAATTTGTCCCAGACAATTTTTCCTTGTCAAGGATTGATCGCAAAATGTTGTTAGAGGTGTTTGTTATCGTGGTAATCTACATGAAAATAATGAAAATATAAGCATCAACAACATATTTAATTAGGCCTTTAATTAAATATGATCCCACTATTTTACTCAAAACAAATGACCCTCACCATTTGATTTGGAAAATCCCGTTGGAAGATTTTCTAGTGGGTCGAGATCCACATTTCACTTTGTTTTAAGTCCGCGTAGGTGGATTACACAAAACTAGGTTATTTAGGTAGGGACTCCTTCCAATTGTATCTAATACAACTCTCGAATATTTTAGTTAGGTGAATAACTCCTTATTCCAATCCATCACATGGATCATTTCCAACTCTTACTTCTAAACATATATAATCTTATTATAATTTGCTTAGTTAAGTTTAGCCCATTGTTTTAGCAATTGGATATTACAATTATCCCATCGCACCTTACTAATATAGAACATGCACCTCGCGTAGGCGAAACCTAAATTATTCGATACTAGTCTTGATGAGTGCTAAAACTTGTAAAACATAAACTTAATATTTAATTTGAGGGAATTTGCAATTATTCTGATCTCACCGGCTTATTTATCATATAAATCGTCTCTCACATGCATCAACATACATAATGAAACAATTATGGCCCCTAGTGCAATTGTTATCCCAAGCCAATGAGAGAACCTAAGCCAACCCAATAACGATCTAAGCTTCTCCAAGCAAGATCTTCAAGGTTGCCCTCTGTAAGACCCCAATTTTGTCCCTAAGATCCCTCATGGCATCATATCATATCATATCATTGCCTCAAGGATTATTGTGCACCTTTGCTTCCCTCCTAGTGGGTGGGTTATCTTGTGAGTGTGGTTCTTGATCACCTAGCATGTATTGCATTTGTATATCATTGCTTTTCATTTGTTTACTAACCAAAAGTACAAAAATATTGTCATCTAACCATGTTACTTGCAGATGAAGCAAGCTAGGTCAAATCAGTCAAAAATAACCATTGAGCAATAGATGGTGACCATTCTTGAAGAATTTGGGCACCATGATCATTAATTAAGAATTCATATGAGTTTGTGACATCATTTTGAATCAAGATCTCAAGTGGTAGGGGCTTGGAATTCATCAGAACATGGTTCAGTCAACCAAAACCCTAGCAAAGTCAACTGCGGTCAACTGTGCATTTAATCAGTGATTTGATGGTGGGAATTGGTTTGAGAGGTCTCATTCATGTCCATATAAGCCTCATATAACATGTCAAACATCATCATTGAAGAATTTGAGGTCAGGTGAAAAGTTTCCAAAAATAGTAAGTTGACCTGTAATTGGAAATTACCAAAAATGGAAAGTTCTTCTCCTCAAAATTACTTCATCATACAAGCTTCAAATGAATTTTTGTCCAACATGAAAGTTGAAGATATTGTTCTCCCATTTCCAAAAAGTCCAAGAACACTCATTTCTCATGTGTGGTTGACAAGTTATGATCAAATCATTTTCAAGAATTTTTGAATTTCAAAGTGAGATAACTTTCAAACCATTTGGCCAAATTGAGTGAGGTTTTTTGCTACAAGTCACATTTGACATGCTCTATCCAAATCCTTCATCACATTTCACCAAAAATCATCCAATCAAAATGGCCTTTTTTCAAGTGACTTGAATTAAAAATGGGAGGGGTAAAAAGTGACTTTTCATTTTAAGCCTTTTCCACACATTCTACCAATTACACTTGATTAAAAATAGTATTTGGAGTTTGCTGAGCCCAATTTTCACACTGTAGCATTCCATGCACATGCAACATGAGTGGTTTTACCAATTGTCCAAAACACCTCCATTTGAGCTAATTGCATTTACCATTCCATTAACGATGTTTAGGCATTGTTAATTAGGAGTATATATGGCCTGTTTCTGACTGAAAACCCTAGCCACAATTTACAAAAACTGAGATCTGAACTTTTTCTCTCAAAAACTCTCAATTCTTCACTTGGATTTTTTCTGAAAAATCTCCAAAGAACTCGTGCCCTTGTTCATTGATTCATCACTTGCCATCATTCTTGAAGCTTTTGCAAGCATATTTTCACAACTGTAGAGCTCTTTCCTAGCACTGTTCCATTGAATACCATCCATGGCAGTTGGACTTTCGAGCTGGAATTGAAGCAACTGAACCTTCAATACTCCTCCATTCATCTCCTGGAGCATCATTGAGCTGCTGTTTCTACCTTCCAAGGCCAAATAACCACGAATCAACACTGTTCTTCAAATCAGGTAAATTTTCGAACCTTGCCAATGATGAAATCATGATATGCTTATTATAGATATTTCCATGCTGGTTGTAATGAGCTTTGAATCGTGGAATATTGTTGAGTATTAAGGGAGATACACTGATTTAAAGTTTGGTTATCAAATGTTGTGTTGCTTATTTCTTCCATGATAGTTTGAATTAGGGTTAATGAGTGTTGGATTGTTGATGTACTCTGTGAGATGAGTTGAATGGTGTATCCATTTCCAAAATCTGGGACAAAAAGTTCATCACGATGATGAACATGATGAAGGTCGTATGAACCCTAAATTCTCCAACCCAGAATCGTGTTTGATCCATTAGAATTGTTTCTGCATGCATTTCGTGTTTCCCATGGCCATGCACCAATCAGAACAGGACACGCCCTTAAGTGAAACGCGGCGTTTCACTTAAGTGGCCAGTTAATTACAAAAATGCCATTGTCCGTGTTATATTTCATTTAAATCATTTCTTTTTTTCAATTTTTATTTCAATTGGTATGCCAATCTTAGAAAATTCATAACTCTGCCAATACTTGTCCAAATAACATGGGATTTTTTGTGAAATGCTCCTCATGATCTCTAGTTTTTTATGGTGTTTTTTACAGAATTTTTGCACGTGTAGATTTTAAAAATGCCTAGGGTTTGTTCATGTGTGTCCAATTTGTGTATGCCATGCCATTTTGCTTGTGAAATGATGATACCTAATCCAATGAGGCTGAAATCTTTTGTGCTTAAACTAGACATGTTCATGATCATTTTGGTGTAGAGTTTGTGATTTTATCATTGTTGGTTGATGAGATATGATTTTTTGAATAGAGGTGTGACAATTTGTGTCACACCATTCATGTCCAACTTCTTGATTTTTGTTACCATGCTTATTGAACTCAAAATATTTTGAATTTTTGCATGAAGATACTTGTGAATGTTGGGAATGCTTGTGAATTTTCTTGGAATTTTTGAATGTATTTTCCTATTTGTTTGATAATTTCTCCCCTGTTTGACCAGTTGTTGACTTTCTTGTGATATATGCTTTTACATGACTTGTGAAATTCTCATGCCTTATCTCATGAAGCTGAAATTTTGTGGATTGTTTCTCAACATGTTTAACTTCATTTTGGCTTTGGTCTCATTCATTTATCAATTGTTTCCACTGTTTTATGATTGCTTAAAGTTGACACATGATTTGTGGCATTGTTTGAGTTTGTATTTGCATACCATGACTTGATGAATTTAATTTCCATAACTCCTCTTGTCCAAATAGCATGAAATTTGGTGTGCTGGTCATTGAATGTGTCCTGTTTAAGCATGACTTTTCTTGGAATTTATTGAGTTATTTTGGTATTAATTTGATTCTGATCATTCTGTTTGTTCCAATGTGTTGCAATCTTGCATAGTTTGACATGTTTTGTATGTGAAATGGATTTGGTGCATAGTTTTAAAGTGAGACCAATTGGATTCTATTCTTGTTTGATTAATCTTGGTTCTGATCATTTTTCATTTGCTGTTTTGAATTTTTCACCTCCTTTTGACCCTAGGCTTGTCCTAGTGGTCTTACTTCTCATGTTTAAGTTTGCTTTTTCAGGTTAAGAAGCAAATGCTTTAAGGAGATTTATGCAAGTTGATTGAGTTTGGTTGATTGTTATGAACTAACTTGTTTGTTTTGTAGGATGCTTAGCTCATATGCTTTGAGCTTTGTGCTTTGCACATGAGATGGATTGTGTTGACTGTTGATCCTTATCTTATATTGGTTTTGACTTTGAGTTGCATACTGATTATGTTTGATTGGTTTCAGGTACCATTAGTTGCTCAGTTCTTTTAAGAACTTGCATTGCTTTGCTTGTTAAGCATTAGCATTGAGGTAGAATCTCTTGTCTCCATGTAGTCTGGAAGACCTGGCTTGTTACTTGGCCAGGCAACTGTCTGAAGTCCTCCTTAAGAGGCAATGTTTGTGCTTGTTTACTTTTGTCCCCAAGCAGGAAAAGTCCTTTGAATAAGGCAATTGGTAGAACCCAAGAGATATGTAACCTATCTCCTACTATTCTGTGTGTCACTCACCTTGCTCACACCACATGTGTTGATGCATAGTGAGTAAAAGCCCAAGATCAATCGAGTCAATAATCTGTGGAGAGAGTTCCTACTTTCTGAACTCCCACACCTTCTATCATTTGAAGCTCTCCCTGACAAGGGATAAGAGCATGAGGCACACCCCTCATATCCTTTCATCTGCTTCACCTTGGCTCTTAATGTCAAGGTTAAGAGCACCATTAACCCTATTCCAGTTGGCTTCAATGCCTAACCCTTTGTATGAGCCTGATGCTTGGTTATAGAGTGTGCTAAATGACTTTGGTTGATTGATTACTTAGTTCATTTGTACATGTATGCTTGCATGCTTTGTGCATTTATCATCATTAATTGCTCATTAGTGCATGATCATTTCATTTGTCTTTGTGACATATCTTTGTTGTTTGCCCATTGAGGACAATTGTAAGACCATTCATTGGCCATTGTTCCTATGATATGGAAGTGAGTATAAGACCATTTCATTGGCCACTCATCTTCTCTTTGCTTGATGCATTTGCTTGTTGTATGTGAGGATGCAATTGTAAGTCCATGTAATTTGGCATTTGTTTTCCTATGATCATGTGTTGGAGGTTAGAGTAAGCCCAGATAGATTGGCATCTGACATCCAAGTGTTTGCTTTGTTATGTTGTAGATTGGCATCCGGTATCCACTTTTTATTTCTTTGTTGAGGAGATTGGTATAAGTCCATAGAGTGGCCTCTGATATCCAGTTTTGTTTTAGGAGATTGGTATAAGTCCAGAGATTGGCATCCGGTATCCGCTTTGGTTGACTTTCTTCTTTTGCTTTGCTTGTTTGTTATTGCTCATTGCCTATTCCAAAGGACACACTTGAATCATCTTCTATATGATTTCAAGAGGTGAACCCTTCTAGGAAGTTTTACACTCCATCTTCATCCATTCATCCCTCTTTGACCTAAACCTTTTCACACATTGCTTTCAAAACTTGAGATAAATATTGTGCAAACATCTTCATGCTTTCAAATTAGAAACCTGGACCCTAAGTCCTTGACTTTTCAAACTCCATTTCATAATACTTCTTTTGAATTAATCTTAATCATACTTTGACCCTTCTTTTGTAAATACTCATAATCAACTAACTTCACCCATTCAATTGTTTTGTGGCTTTGTCCATTCTTGTTAAGTTTTCATACATTAGCCATAGGTTTGATTTATCCTAGTTGGTTGATGTTAATCTCACCTATTTGTCCTTAGTTGATTGAATTGTAAGTCTTCCTTGCTTATTATAGGGTTAACCCCTCACTAGCAAGTTGAAGCTTTTCTCACATGGTGGACTTGTTGTTTCATAAGGTTGAGTTTTCTCCCGTGGATAACGTAAGACCTTAGGGCTTGTGTTTAAAATTGAATCCACTAACTTTTGGAAATCTTTTAGCCGAACTAAGGCGTTTTGATCCTTTACCTTTTATGGAAAGGTACGTAGGCAACGGGTTCATCCGTTCAAACACAAAAACAATAAAAAATGTACATTCTTTTCTCATCATCCCAATCATGTTTGCACAATAAATATTTCAAAACAAATAACATTTTAGTACAACAAGTGTGAAAAGGGCTCCCTAGGAGTACCTAGGACGTTTTGGGTGCCTAACACCTTCCCATTGCGTAATTTACCCCTTACCCAGACTCTCTGATCTTTTCATTAGTTTTCTATGTGTAAAACTTCTTAGGCTTTTGTTCGCTTTTTAGCCAATACTTTGGATAAATAAAAGTGCGGTGGCGACTCGATTCATTGTATGCTTTGCTTTTGATTTAATCAATAAATCATATAGCGACGAATACACCGCTACAGAAAAGTGGCGACTCCACTGGGGATAAATCATTAGACCTTCCTTGGTGGTATTGCCTACTTTTCACCCTTGTTGTGCTATATTGTTATTTGTTATTTGACGTATTTTTGTACAATTTGGGATAACTGTATTGATTGTAATGTTTGAATTGCTTGATATACAATTGTTGTTTGCTTTGGTAATCTCTGTAAGATGAGTTCTATACCCGAACTCGAGTGCACTCTAGGATAGGAGAATGGCATAGTCTTGTTGACTGGTGTGGAGTATTCCTTAGCCAGTTGACTTGCGAGTCCATTCACTTGGTGGAGGTCATGTTGGATTAATAATGTCACACAAGTTATTTGTGGTTAGGCATTATTCTTTCAATCATGTGCCACAGAAGCCAAGGACCTTAGTTTACCAAGCCCATCTTGGCCTATTTTTAGGACGTAGTGCGGAGGTCGTTCAGATGTAAGTTCTGATGCGATTGTTACGCGATACTACACTCATAAGAGTTTCTCTTGAGAATATTTTTGGAATACGATTATTCGTTCCTCCGATAATATTCGAAAGATGGAATGATGATTATGGGAACCTCTGGTAGAACATGTCTGGCAGGTTTAAACCCTAGCACACTCCCTTTGGGTGGTTCTTAACCGAGACTCCATGCTCGTGACTCTCAGCAAACCCATGATTCATGGTTGAGTCGTTCAAACAACTTTAATATCAATGGAACCTGGGCATTGATCAGGTATAAAACCTAAATCCCCCAAAACGGATGGTTGATATTAAGGATGTTCGAGCCGGTTCATGTACCGTTAATATCAATGGAACTTGGGTGTCGATAAGGTGAAAACCTAAATCCACCAAAATGGATGATTGATATTAGGGATACAATGAGCTTTCCCATGACCTTTGTTTGGTGTGACTTGTTTGATCCTTGAGTGTGATTGTTGCATTCATGCATTCATCTGCACTTCATGTCATCAGAAAAAAAGAAAATTTTCAAGGAACTTAAAAGGGTTTATTTGCAAAATTTTCAGACATGGAAAGACCAAAAAGGCATACAAAGAAGTACAGCTTTAGACAGCCCGATGTAAAAGAGTTAAGGAATCTGACATCTTATGTATTAGATCCCTTGGGTTTCAAAGCTCGCTATGAGAAGCTTCTGCCTCTGTTGACTACTCAGGTTGATGAAGGGTTGATGAGTACTCTAGCCCAGTTTTATGATCCTCTGTATCATTGCTTCTCATTTTCGGACTTCCAGTTGTTGCCTACTTTGGAGGAGTATTCACATCTCATTGGGATCCTGATTCTGGATCAAGTGCCGTTCAGTGGCCTAGAGAGTATTCCGACTGCTCGAGAGATTGCCAATTTGTTGCACATAGATGAAGATTTGATTAGAGCTAATCTGACTACCAAAGGAGGAATTCAGGGTTTTCCTTCCGAGTTCCTCATTGCTCAAGCTACCTTTTATGGGAAGGCCATGAGTGAGGATGCCTTTGAGGCTTTGTTTGTGCTGCTCATCTATGGATTGGTGTTGTTTCCCAACTTCGACAAGTTCGTGGACATGAACGCCATTAGGATCTTCTCGGTTCTTAATCCCGTTCCAACTTTGTTGGGCGATGCCTATGTCTCTTTGCATCTGAGGAACGCAAAGGGTGGAGGAGTTATTGTCTGCTGTCTACCCTTGCTGTACAAGTGGTTTATTTCGCACTTGCCGCAGACAGTTGCTTTCAAGGAGAACAAGGGATGTCTACGGTGGTCTCAGAGACTTATGTCTCTCACTAATGATGATATTACTTGGTATGATCGCGTGTATGATACCGTCCAGATCATTGACTATTGTGGTGAATTCCCTAATGTGCCTCTTCTTGGCACATGTGGTGGGATCAGCTACAATCCCATTCTCGCACGACGTCAGCTTGGGTTCCCCCTAAAGGATAAACCTCATAACATTCTGTTAGAAGGTGTGTTCTTCCAGGAGGGTAAAGATCCCCAAGGCCTGAAAGCCAGATTTGTCCGTGCTTGGCGCAGTATTCACAAGAAGAGTAGGAACGAGTTGGGTCCAAAGAACTGCATTGCTTTGGAGCCATACACCTCTTGGGTCAGACAGAGAGCTGCCGTGTACTTGATGCCATATGATCACCCGAGACCTACACCGTTGGATGTGGCTGGGCCTTCAACCCTCCCTATCCAACGTGTAGAGGAGTTGAGAGAAGAAGACCTTTCACGTGCTTGGATCCGTGAAAGAGAAGAATTGCTTCAGCAGCTTAAGGAGAAGGACGCTATGATTGAGTTCCTCGAGCATCGAATGATCGACGATCCGAACGACACTTGGACCTCTCTGCTTCCTCAGTCTTCCAAATTCTGGAAGAGGAAGTATGATCGACTTGCAAAGGAGAAAGCAGACATGGAAGCGGCCTATGAGAGAGAGATCAAGAAGCTGTGTACTTCTCGTCTTCCGGCATCCCGAGCTTCTAGGGATCCATAGGATGTTTATTTCCCTTTTCTCTTTGTAATGATCAAAAATGCTGTACTTCTTTGTCTCGATATATTGAATGAGATATTTTCCGTGAGAAATTAAAATGCTTTAACTATTCAAAATATTGCAAATAATACCCTAAGGGTTCCTTGAAAATAAACAAAGCATCTGCACAAGCATTTCATGCATCATTTTCGCATAAGCAGGTACCCTTTGTTTCTGGTCTTCTTGTCCTAACTCTGTGTTCTTCATTTATTTTGAAGACAAGCTGACTCACCGGTATTATACTCGAGTCAATTCTGCAAGAGTTATGGAGCAGCTAGAACAAGAGAACAGAGAAGTGAAAGAAGAGGTCGCCAGACTTGGCGCTTTGATGGAGCAACTCCTCGCTGCTCAAAATCAACCTGCTCAACCGCCTGCAACTCCTACCCAGAGGACGGTCATCTCAGAGGTCGTCGCTTCGACTGTGCCAGTTAGTGCTCATCATGTGCCCGATGCTATGCCAGTCGGGTTCCCTTGGGGAATGCCTCCAGGTTTTATGCCTGATCGGCCTGCTCCAACTTTTTCTCATATGCCGGCATCTAGCCCGGTCCCTGTTGCCGCTCCTCCTGTCGTGCATACCATGCCAAGGGTAGACGACACCATCTATCACTCCGAGCCGTCTGAGGGCCCGGACGTTAATGAAAAGATGGACGCCATGAACGACCAATTCCTTGAGTTGAGAAAGGAATTGAGGACTCTTCGAGGTAAAGATTTGTTCGGCAAGTCTGCTGCCGAGTTGTGCCTTGTTCCCGGTGTGAAGATACCGATTAAATTCAAAGTACCTGACTTTGAAAAGTATAAAGGGAACACCTGTCCACTCGCTCACCTGGTCATGTACGCCAGGAAAATGTCTACCCAAACTGATAATGATCAGCTGTTGATTCATTATTTTCAAGACAGCCTGTCCGAAGCTGCACTTAGATGGTACATGAATATGGACAGTGTTAATATTCGATCCTTCAACGATCTTGGCGAAGCTTTCGTCAAGCAGTATAAATACAATGTTGATATGACGCCTGACCGTGATCAACTCAGGGCCATGTCTCAGAAGGATAAGGAGACATTCAAGGAGTACGCCCAGAGGTGGCGAGAGCTGGCAGCTCAGATTACTCCACCGCTGGAGGAGAAAGAAATGACCAAGATCTTTTTGAAGACTCTTGGCTCATTCTATTATGAGCGGATGGTAGCAAGCGCTCCCTCTGATTTCACCGAGATGGTGAACATGGGGATGCGTCTTGAGGAAGGTGTCCGTGAGGGACGATTGGCGAAAGATGAGAGCTCTTCTTCTAAACGATATGGGGCGTTTAAGAGGAAGGATGGGGAAGCATATGCTGTGCAATCCCATCCCAAGCACAGAAGACCCTCTGTTCAGAGGAAGCCTGCACGTCGTGCCGGTCATCAGCACCAGGTGGCTCACATAGCACCTGTCTTTAAAGACAATGCTCAGCAACATCATCAGTATCAGCATCAGCAACAATATCAACAGCCTCAGTATCAGCAACAACATCGTCCACAGCAACAGGCTTACCAGCCTCGTGGAAGTACAACCAATCAAGCTAACTTGAGTTATGATAGGAAGAAGATCAGCTTCGATCCAATTCCTATGTCGTATGCAGAGCTTTATCCTTCCTTGTTGGAAAGGAAATTGGTTTCTCCCAGGGATCCTCCTGCCATTCTTGCAAATCCACAGTGGTGGTATAAACCAGATCAGCATTGTGTTTACCATTCCGGTGCTCCGGGTCATAACATTGAGAATTGCTACCCACTCAAGACTAAGGTTCAAGACCTTATGAGATGTGGAATTTTGAGTTTTGAAGATTCAGGCCCGAATGTCACCAAGAACCCATTGCCTGCGCATGGGAAATCGGTTAATATGGTTCAGGAATGCCTTGGGAAGTACAAGGTCAGATATGTAAGCCACATTAGACAGTCGTTGGTTGAATTACATCGTTTGCTGTGTCAGTACAGCTACATGGAGCATGACCACGACAAGTGCCGCGTCTGCTCGGTTAACCGCTTGGGTTGCAATCAGGTATGAAGAGAACTCCAAGAGTTGTTGGATGAGGGTACCATTGAGATTTTGCAGAATCGCAATGTTGATGAAGACGAACCTGAGGTTAATGTCATTTCACCAGTGTTCAAGCTGCCCGAGCCTGTTGTTATCCGTTACGGTGGCAGCAAGCCAAAGGTTTCCCCTTCTCTGGTCATTAAGCATGCAGGCCCTGTGCCCTATTCCTCTGACCGAGCGGTGCCATTCAGATACAATCCTGTCGCTGTGCAAGATGGGGTAGAAGTGCCTTTACCTTCAACTTCTGTGACCAATGTCGCTGATGTAAGTGGGTTGACCCGAAGTGGTCGTGTGTTTTCTGCGCCTCCTAAGGCTGTTGCTTCTGATACTTTTAAGCGTCCTGTAGGGACAGCTGTGAATATTCAGAATCCGGCACGTGATGTTGTCAAACCATCCTCCTCTGTACAAAAAACTCTCGTTTCTTCAGTTGGCCCGAGTGGCATTGTAGATGAAGAATCTGATGAGATGCTGAGGCTCATCAGGAAGAGTGAGTACAACATTGTAGACCAGCTTCTACAAACGCCATCCAAGATTTCCATTCTTTCTCTGCTGCTGAATTCAGAACCCCATAGGGAGGCTCTGCAGAAAGTCTTGGATCTGGCGTATGTTGATCACGACGTCACCATTGAGCAATTTGATAGTATTGTTGCAAACATTACCGCTTGCAACACTTTGAGCTTTTGTGACGCTGATCTCCCTGAGGAGGGAAAAGACCACAACATGGCTTTACATATCTCCATGAATTGCAAATCTGATGCCATGTCCAACGTGCTAGTGGACACTGGATCATCTCTAAATGTATTGCCAAAAACCACACTCTCCAGATTGTCATATCAAGGTCCTCCTATGAGGCAGAGTGGGGTTGTTGTGAAAGCATTCGATGGGTCGCGTAAGACCGTGATTGGGGAGGTTGATCTCCCAATCAAAATTTGACCAAGTGATTTCCAAGTTACCTTCCAGGTAATGGATATCCACCCATCTTATAGATGTCTCTTAGGCAGACCATGGATTCACGAGGCTGGCGCCGTGACATCCACCCTACACCAGAAGCTGAAATTTGTCAAAAATAAGAAACTGGTGGTGGTAGGGGGAGAAAAGGCTCTCCTGGTTAGCCACTTATCTTCTTTCTCATACATTGACGCTGAAGATGAAGTTGGAACGCCATTCCAAGCTTTATCTATTGATGAACCAATTGAGAAGAAGTCTCCATCATTTGCTTCCTACCGTGATGTAAAGTTGGCCATTGAGTGTGGTGCAGTTGCTCAGTTCTTTTAAGAACTTGCATTGCTTTGCTTGTTAAGCATTAGCATTGAGGTAGAATCTCTTGTCTCCATGTAGTCTGGAAGACCTGGCTTGTTACTTGGCCAGGCAACTGTCTGAAGTCCTCCTTAAGAGGCAATGTTTGTGCTTGTTTACTTTTGTCCCCAAGCAGGAAAAGTCCTTTGAATAAGGCAATTGGTAGAACCCAAGAGATATGTAACCTATCTCCTACTATTCTGTGTGTCACTCACCTTGCTCACACCACATGTGTTGATGCATAGTGAGTAAAAGCCCAAGATCAATCGAGTCAATAATCTGTGGAGAGAGTTCCTACTTTATGAACTCCCACACCTTCTATCATTTGAAGCTCTCCCTGACCAGGGATAAGAGCATGAGGCACACCCCTCATATCCTTTCATCTGCTTCACCTTGGCTCTTAATGTCAAGGTTAAGAGCACCATTAACCCTATTCCAGTTGGCTTCAATGCCTAACCCTTTGTATGAGCCTGATGCTTGGTTATAGAGTGTGCTAAATGACTTTGGTTGATTGATTACTTAGTTCATTTGTACATGTCTGCTTGCATGCTTTGTGCATTTATCATCATTAATTTCTCATTAGTGCATGATCATTTCATTTGTCTTTGTGACATATCTTTGTTGTTTGCCCATTGAGGACAATTGTAAGACCATTCATTGGCCATTGTTCCTATGATATGGAAGTGAGTATAAGACCATTTCATTGGCCACTCATCTTCTCTTTGCTTGATGCATTTGCTTGTTGTATGTGAGGATGCAATTGTAAGTCCATGTAATTTGGCATTTGTTTTCCTATGATCATGTGTTGGAGGTTAGAGTAAGCCCAGATAGATTGGCATCTGACATCCAAGTTGTCATACCCCGATTTTGGTCCTGAATTTTTTTGGCACTTGGCCTAAAGTTCATTTGCATACATTCGTTCCCAAATCCATGTTTTTTGTTACACATTGATCATTGCCTATGCCTTTTGATCATGATGCTTTTGACTATAAAATGGATTTTAATCACTTGACTTTTGTAATTTTTCAATATTTGATTTTAATTTCAAATCAAGTTTAAAGCCAAATTTCAATTTAATTTTAATTGTTATCTTTACTAATGATTCAAAACTCTATTTGATTTTAATTTTCAAATAGATGTTAGAATTGATGTCAAAAGTAATCTTAACAAATTATTGGATTAATTTGATTTTAATTGGGTTTTATACTGATTTTTTATTATTATTTAAATTGATATTTAAATTAGTCTTGGATTATTTCTAAAAAAATCCATTTTATATACATTTCAAAATCAAATTACAAATAACATTTCAAGTACATTTGCACCATTCACCCCTTTGTTCGATGTTTGTCACTTATGTTATCATTCACATTCTGTTGTCATGTTCCTAGTCCTCGCTCATTTTAATGAATTTTTATGCCAAATGCTAGCATTAGATTCATTCAATCATTCATATTCATTATACATTCATTCATGATTAAAATAAATTCCGTGTTTTTCCCTGTACGCATTTCATACACATTTCATACAAATATGACATTTCGTAACAAAACCAGGAAATATTGACTTGAATTTGGATTTCTGAATTGGAATATCTTTTTACTACAAACATAAACAATAATTAACATAACAGCAATACAACAGCCAGTATAAAGTAATAAACCAACAGCCCTCCAATGCATTGAAGATCTTACAATAGAGAGAAATGTGCAGTTCAGGCCATCATGGGGATATTGAATTCTCTTGTCAAAGCCTGGCATTGTGCTGCTGCTGAGTTGCCTGGCCGATTGATCATTAATCCTGACAACGAACCTTTCTTGCTATCATTTTTTCCACAGATACACAAACGTTTGATTGACCTTATCAGATTACCGGCAATTGATGCTCAGGCAGCTGCTATAGGTGCACTCGTCAACCTGCAATCCATATTACTCAAAGTAATTAACACAACACATCCTGTTCCAGAAGTTTGCCGGAAAGCTGCCATGATATTAAAGAGTTTTGTTTCTGAGCCACAAAACAGAATTTTGTTGCTAGCCTATGAGAATGCTTTTTCTGAGATACTTTTCACAGATAGCAAACATTCTGACACGTTTGCGAGGATATTGTATGAACTAACAACTCGACCAAGTAACAAAGTGGCAACAACTCATGGCATCGCATACAGAGTTAGCTGAAGAAGGAGCTATTCAAATTGTAATAATTAAATCGACCTGTGACAGAATATTATCACAACCGCTCGCAGACATAGGTGGGAAGGGATTGTTCACAAAAGAGATAGATGAAGCACTCATAAATGAGGACATTGCCATTGCTGTTCATTCAATGAAAGATGTTCCTACATACTCACCAGAGAAAACTATTTTACCGTGTAACCGTCCATGAGAGGATGTTAGAGATGCATTTATATCATTGAGTGCGGCTTCACTAGCTGATCTACCGGCTGGAAGTGTTATTGGTACTGCTTCACTTAGACGAAAGTCGCAGATCCTTCACAAATGCCATCTCTAGCTGATCTTGAAACAAACTCAGGTGGTTCTAGCTTTGACGTGGTCATAGTCAATCGAACAATTAATCCTGCCCTGGACGAGCTGGTGCAAATTGCACATTGTATAGCATTGGACTATCCTGTCATTGAGATCAGTATTTTGGTGCAAAGGCTTGCCGAACTTGTTACGAGCCATAGGGGCGACCCTGTAAAGGATGTTAATGTTATATTAGCAAAATGGGCAGAAAGAATTACAAAATTAAGAACATCTCTTCACACAAGTGTACTACCTCTTGGGTCCTTAGATGTTGGGCTCTCTAGGCATCACGCCTTACTTTTCAAGATATTAGCAGACAACATTAAGATGCCTTGTAGACTTGTTGAAGGCAGTCATTGCACTGGTGTTGGTCCTTCTAAAATTCCTAATAAAGGAAGTCCAATCAACGGGAAAATTTGCCGCCTTCATATGGTAATTCTTTGTACAAAGGTACTCTTGGAATGAGTACTGTGGGTGATGAGACAAGATTGAATGTCAATGTTGTGCCATACGCTCCATGGCACAAAATCCCCATATATGTGCAACTTGGGCAGAATCTGGTCACGTACAGGTCTGGGACATAAGCTCTCATCTCAATGCTCTAGCAGAGACAGAATCGGGAGTTGTCCAAGGAGTTGATGTAGTTCAGGCTCCACTACAAAAATTTGAGCACAAAAAAATGAAGGTTATGCTATAGACTGGAGTCCTCTTGTACCAAGAAGGCTTATATCTGGGGATTGCAACAATAGTATTTACCTTTGGGAGCCTACATCTGCTGCAACATGGAATATTGACACAACTCTTTTTACTGGACATACCGGTAGTGTTGAAGATCTGCAATAGGAGCCCTACAGAACCTAATGTTTCTGCTTCTTGTTCTGTTGACAAAACCATTGCAATATGGGATACTCGTGGGAGGTCACCAGCTGCGTCTTTTAGATCACATAATGCTGATGTGAATGTTTTGTCATGGAAAGGTTGGCTAGTTGTATGTTGGCGTCGTGCAGTGATGATGGAATTATATCTGTTCGTGATCTCAGATTGCTTAAGGAAGGAGATTCTGTGTAGCCCATGTAAATTCTAACAGAACAACCATAACTCAACCGCCATCGTAGCACTACTCACCTTGAACCTCAACCTCATCCATTCCTGCGTTAACCAATTTTCACTGCAGTAAAGGATAAATTAATCAGTCAAAGCGTTAAAATTTCAAGGAAATTCCCAAATTAGAATTGGGACAAAAGCAAAGAAGAAAGCTAAGTACAGATTACCATTTTCGAATTATAGCATCAAAAAAGACAACTCGTTTCTGAGCAGCAAAAGCGATTCTGGAAACTTTCTCCTTTCGAACCTTTGAGCATCAAACCGAAACCCTAAGCTGCAGGATAAATAGGAAAACGAGTTGGTGAGAAGAGAGAGGATTGGAAAAGGAAACCCTAATACTCAGAGGCGGCCAAAATACCAAAAAACCTAATCCCAAAATCAAAGCGAAATCAATTTTTTTGAAGAGGCGAAGAGAGAAGACTCAATCCTTACCTGAACCGTCGCCACCGCCGAAGGTGAGCCCTTTTTGTCTTAGCCATGGATTCTAGCATCGTTTCAGAGAGATTGAGTGAGATGTGAGCGATTGGGGATGGAATGGTTGCGCCTGAGAAAGAGAGACGCGATTAGGAGAGATTGCGAGAGAGAGTCTCGTCTGAGAGAGAGCGACAAGGAAGGGGATTCGCAGCATGAGGGCGATGAGGGAGTGTTACTGTTGATACCATTTTCTTTCTTTTTCTTTTATTTCATTTTTTGAAAAGAAATAACATTTAAGCCACTTAAAAAACCATTAAAAAAATTTAATACTTTAGTTTTTCTTTGCACTTTTTATTAATTAGTTTTATGTTTCCAATCCATCAGAAACCCAACAGCCATGCGGCTGGGTTTAATCACTAGTAGACTAACAGTTCTTTTTCTATTTAGTTTTTTTATTTTACCCCTTTTTTTAATTTACCTTAGTTTATACATTTAAGTTAGCAGTAAAATATCAGTTAGTTAGTAAGTGGTCTGGTGGAGGGGAGTGGCTTCTAGATCTTTAGTGTAGTGGGTTCGATACTCCTAGGTGTAGTTTTTCTTTCTTTTATATTTATGCTTTATTATTCATATTTCTTTTTTTATTATTGTTTAATAATATAGATTTGTTCTTTCTTTTAATTGCATCATGTGTTCGAAACCATTTGAAAACTATAAAAATCATACTTTTCTCGATTTAATATCGAGCCCATTTTTCACACCCTTGTAAGTCGATTGCTTTTTAAGCATCGCCGTCAACCTCACATAGCTTACTCTTGGGCTTTCTTACAATGAGCCGGTTCTCTTGCACTTACACTCATACTTTTGCATTATTTGTTGTTTGGGCCCGATTTAATTATTTCATTATTTTTAATCCCCATTTGACAAAATGTACCCCATTCCCCCGATGTGTAATAATCTTGTACTATTTTATTTTTTTATTGTTTGGGTGTTTAGTTAGATACTAACACAAGAATAAAATCAACAATTTCAAAAAATACAAAAAAATATGACTCGATTCAACGTCGAGTATTTTTCTCAATAAACAAATCAATTCCTTTCTCTCTCCTATTTTATTCCATTTCTTTCAAACTTCATCAAATGCTTGATTCAACGTCAAGCCATTTTTCATAATCAAAAAACTCAAAAAATATTAATTCATAATTAAGACCTTTTCAATAAAGATGGAAGTGGAACGTGGTGTATACCACGCACTCCTGAGACTAGGATTCGAGATGTATATCTCGCCAATCCTAGCTCTCGCCATCATCCAAATTTATCCACTTTGCTCTATCAAACACTTATCCAAATTTCTCTTAAACGTCCATCAATACTTGATCTAGTGTCAAGTCATTTTTTACAACAAAACTCAAAATGCCTAAATCTTATTTAACACTTTTTCAATAAAGGTGGAAATGGAACATGGTGTATACCATGCACTCCTGAGGTTAAGATTCGAGACGTATGCCTCGCCAATCTTAACTCTCGCCATCTTCTAAAACTGTCAATGCGGTTTCTTCAAACCCTTTCTCAATCAAATTCCAAAATACTTAATTCCTATCTTAATCTCTTTCAATAAAGATGGAAATGGAACATGGTGTATACCATGCACTCCTGAGGCTAGGATTCGAGATGTATATCTCGCTCATCCAAGTCCTCGCCATCACTCAAAATACATCCAACCAATCAAACTCTTTTCTCGCCGCCGTGCGACTAATCAAAAACCTTTTTCATAAACGAAAGGTATCTTGTCTTAAGTGATACAAAATAATGTTTCGGCCACGATTGTTGAGTAGAGATAATGACGCTTTTCCGAATGTAGATTTATAAATCCGTTCGATGTGTGGTACGCGTCCACTCCTCATCTGTTTTGGGTAAAACAATGTTTTCGTCGATTAATACAATATAGCTTTCGCTAAAATCGACCAACAAACAAACATTTTTCTACCCAGAACTACGTAAGCCTTGATTTCTCTTTTGAGATACGTAGGAGCAGGATTTTTAAATCTTGTCAGGCCCACTAATAAAAAACTTAGGTTTAGTCCTTAGTTAAAAATCCAAAAACATTTCTTCTCTCTTCTCATCCTTTCTTTCCCACCTAATAAACTGAAAAGCCTAACATTTCAACTAACATTAACGCACATAACTGACCTAATGGTTCCCGTTGAGTACAACGGACGTGAGGGGTGCTAACACCTTCCCCTTGCGTAATCGACTCCCGAACCCGGATATTTGGTTGCGATGACCATATCTTATCCTTTCTTTTGTCTTGGGTTTTATCGATATTTCCCCTTTCCTTTTTAGGAATAAATAAAGTTCGGTGGCGACTCTGTTCAGTCCATCATTGCGAGCGTGCGATCGCGCTTCGCTTTGAAGTCGTATCCCCATATTTTTTTGAGGCGCGACACAAGTGTTTGCTTTGTTATGTTGTAGATTGGCATCCGGTATCCACTTTTTATTTCTTTGTTGAGGAGATTGGTATAAGTCCATAGAGTGGCCTCTGATATCCAGTTTTGTTTTAGGAGATTGGTATAAGTCCAGAGATTGGCATCCGGTATCCGCTTTGGTTGACTTTCTTCTTTTGCTTTGCTTGTTTGTTATTGCTCATTGCCTATTCCAAAGGACACACTTGAATCATCTTCTATATGATTTCAAGAGGTGAACCCTTCTAGGAAGTTTTACACTCCATCTTCATCCATTCATCCCTCTTTGACCTAAACCTTTTCACACATTGCTTTCAAAACTTGAGATAAATATTGTGCAAACATCTTCATGCTTTCAAATTAGAAACCTGGACCCTAAGTCCTTGACTTTTCAAACTCCATTTCATAATACTTCTTTTGAATTAATCTTAATCATACTTTGACCCTTCTTTTGTAAATACTCATAATCAACTAACTTCACCCATTCAATTGTTTTGTGGCTTTGTCCATTCTTGTTAAGTTTTCATACATTAGCCATATGTTTGATTTATCCTAGTTGGTTGATGTTAATCTCACCTATTTGTCCTTAGTTGATTGAATTGTAAGTCTTCCTTGCTTATTATAGGGTTAACCCCTCACTAGCAAGTTGAAGCTTTTCTCACATGGTGGACTTGTTGTTTCATAAGGTTGAGTTTTCTCCTGTGGATAACGTAAGACCTTAGGGCTTGTGTTTAAAATTGAATCCACTAACTTTTGGAAATCTTTTAGCCGAACTAAGGCGTTTTGATCCTTTACCTTTTATGGAAAGGTACGTAGGCAACGGGTTCATCCGTTCAAACACAAAAACAATAAAAATTGTACATTCTTTTCTCATCATCCCAATCATGTTTGCACAATAAATATTTCAAAACAAATAACATTTTAGTACAACAAGTGTGAAAAGGGCTCCCTAGGAGTACCTAGGACGTTTTGGGTGCCTAACACCTTCCCATTGCGTAATTTACCCCTTACCCAGACTCTCTGATCTTTTCATTAGTTTTCTATGTGTAAAACTTCTTAGGCTTTTGTTCGCTTTTTAGCAATCCTTTGGATAAATAAAAGTGCGGTGGCGACTCGATTCATTGTATGCTTTGCTTTTGATTTAATCAATAAATCATATAGCGACGAATACACCGCTACACCCTCCTTTGATATTGTATTCTTCTCTTTCTTCATAGTATTACATTACATAAAAGAAACTCGTTTTACATACGAGGGAGTGAGATGAGAAAATAAGTTACATTAAGAGATTAAAAGAGAGGCACAACACGCATGTCGTATTTTAAAATCCCAAAACAAAATAAAGGAAAACTAAGGTCATAACTGATCACCATAAGACAATAATGATAAACATATTATTATTATTAATTTAAATTCTGTTAATTAATTAAAACCAAATTAAATTTCGGCGACCGATCACACTACGTTGAGTTAGCTGGGGGTTCCGTTGCCCGGTCAGCGAACGGGGGTTCCGCTGCGGGGTTGCGCCCCGACTCAAATTTTAATGAACAATTCATTTGAAATCGACGTTGTTTTTCGCATCAACACTTGATACTTTAAAGCACAACTCTTGCGTAGTCACAACCCTAATCACATAACTCTTTAACATCACAACCCTTGTGCCGTCATTAACCCTAATGCACCAATTTCAGACCGTCAAACACACCTCGATTGTTAATTCAATATGATTGATCAACATGTCATTGCTTTACCATACTAATGTCGGATCAAGAAGCAAATGGCCATTGATCGCTCAAAGGAAAACAACCATTAAGTGTTCGAATGAACGAAATAGAAACAATATATCATATATACTGTATTTTGCATTAGGATTACTTATATCATATATATAACTTGATCGATCTTAATTGCGTAACCTATGGACGATCAATGTATCGATGCTTCACCATACTAATGTCGGATTCCGAAGCATAGTCAACATCAACCATCCAAATCATACACACATGAACGGATTCCTTCAATCTCAGTGTTAGCTGCTACGAAATAAGGCTTTGAGTGAGTGAGTGAGAGAGAGAGAGAAACAAAATTGCAACTGCACAAATGCTTATACACAAGGGTTCTATTTATAGAACCACTTGTGTGGGCTGCAAGCTAAAAAGCTCACTTAAGTGTATGTGGCCCATATCTTATAATATGCCAAAATCACTTAAGCACGTGGTACCTTACCATATTTCGTATTCTACTTAAGTACACCGTATCTTACGATGTTCTACAATTCACTTAAGTGCAACGTACCTTACGGTGTTCCTTAGTTACTTTATCTCTCATCAATCCGTTCTTTTGTGTGTGACCCTATAGGTTTTCGCGACATTGGCAATTATATTAAATCACATATTTAACATAATAAACAATGAGCGGTATCTAGCAACACATCAGTGCTATCCAAGATACGAAAATGTCATGTGATCTGACAAATCCTTTTGTGATAATACTTATGTGTACAATTACCCTTTTGCCCTTATGTATATATTGAACACAAGGCATAGACCGTGTCATCCTTGTCTAGTTCAATATTGGGCCCATAGACATTATCCTGTTACGCAGGATGGGAAAATTCCATCTAGGTCGCTCATGTCCCTTAGCATGCTTCGTGGAGTACCCATCAACTGTCTTTATGGTCATCCAGTTACGGACAATGTTTGATCAGCAATAAGGCACTCGACTCTACATCTAATGTCCATAGTGGTTTCAGGTCGAAGGGTGGTAGACACCATTATCACCATGAGAATAACTTATGACACTTTGTATAACATTCTATATAGTATTCTCATAGCGGGTCAATCCAGTATAAATATTACTCTTAATATTCATGCCTATGTTTAAGACTTGATAACTCCTTATTCATGATCCATGAGATATGATCATCAACCTATATACATAATAGTCTTAATGCTTTAATGTTATCCCACTTCACAATAAGGCTCGACTACGGATACTTTAAGAATGGTGTCCTTATGTTTAATGTGATCTCATGATTAAGTCACACTTGATACATTAAACGGACTAGCTATTATAGAGACTTTATTAAACAACCATAATAAAGAAAAATCCTTTTATTATTAATAAATAATTCGATACAAGTACCAAAAGTATTGGCCTCTAGGGCTTACACCAACACAAAGATCATCTTGGAACGAGGCAAACACGATATTGTCAAGCAATAAAGTATTACAGAGAGCAAGGAGTTCGAAGAGCGAAAGGTTTTCATGAGCGGAAGCGATTGAAGATCCAAGTCATCCAAATACTTGTAATGTGTAATTTTTATCTTGCATTAGTTTTGAACAATATGAGTAGCTAAACCCCTTAATGCTAGGGGGTGTCCCTGATTTAGAATTGTAATGAATTTGAGTTTACATTTGCATTTATAATATTATTCTTACGGTAACCTTTTGATGTGTTTAATGCTTTCTCTTTCGGACCAATCAAGATTGTTTTGTGGTTATAAATTAGGCTGGACCGCCATTGGTAAGGTTTTCATAAGGTTACCCTACAGTAGATATCACATAGGACTAGGGATACCCTGTATGAATCAGAGTATTCTTGATATAATAAAGCTTAACTTCACCCTAATTGCCTATGGACATAGAAATTAGGGTAAAATGATTAAAGGTTTTCTCACCAAGGACTTGGGAGAAAATACCCTTGAGAACTGGTAGTAATTGATATTTGTTGATGCAATAGTGACTCAAAGTTGTTACAGGGATAAATCATATATCTTTCCTGGCATTGTTCCTCTTACTTTGCAAACCCTTATTTTTCATTATTATTTGCCTTTGCCTTTATTATTATAATTTTGAATTAAAAACCCAAATTATAATTTTTGTTTAATTAAATGATAATTTGAACTCGACATTGACGTGCAGTCCTTGAGATCAACATTCGGGGAATTTCCCCTTTATTACTATAACAGGCAAAATAGTACACTTGCTATTTTTCTGATCAAGAAGCAAGCTGGAAGATAAGAGTGAGATTATGATACTTATAGGCTACCATCCTAAAGGTTCATATAAGCTTTATAATCATGTTATTCAAAAGGTACATATCAGTAGAGATATGATTGTGGATGAGGCTGAGAAGTGGAAATGGGAAGAGGAACCAGTATACAGTGAAGAGAGTCAAGAAACCTACATTTATCCTGATTCAAGTGATGAATCGGTGAACAATGATGATGCAGATGAGTCAGATAATGAAGAAGTAAACAATAATGATGTAGATGAGCATGAAGAAGTGGAAGCAACTGTGAGACCTCAAAGAATCAAACAAGTTCCAAGCAGGTTTGGTGACTGTGTTGTGATTTCTGATAATGCAGTAAATGATGAAGGTGATATAATTCACTTTACATTATTAGCATATTCTTAATCTCTCAACTTTGAAGAATCATTGAAGATAGGTGCGTGGAAGAAATCCATGATGAAAGAACTTTAATCAATTGAGAAGAATCACACATGGGAGCTAGTTAACTTGCTAGACAAGAAAAATAAGATAGATGTGAAATGGGTTTTCAAATTGAAATTAAATCTTGATGGGAAAATGTCAAAGCATAAGGCCAGGTTGGTGGATAAAGGGTTCTTACAAAAATATCGCATTGACTACAATGAGGTGTTTGTTCCAGTTGCAAGGCTTGAAACTGTAAGACTAGTAGTGGCTCTAGCTTGCAAGAGAAGGTGGTCACTTTATCATTTAGATGTAAAATCTGCCTTTCTAAATGGTCCACTTGAAGAGGTTGTGTTTGTGTCATAACCTCCTAGTTTTGAAGTACAAGGCAAAGAGAATATGGTGTATAGACTCCATAAGGCTCTATATGGTTTAAAGTAGGCCCCTCGAGACTGGAACAAGAGGATTGATCAGTTTCTCACTTAAATAGGTTTCAAAAAGTGTTCAGTAAAGTTTGGTGTATATATGCAAATCTCAAGTAGAGAAGAAACCATGATAATCTTCCTATATGTGGATGATTTTCTCATCACTAGAAGCAAAACATCAGAGATTGAAAAGTGAAAAACAAGTTGAAATCTGAATTTGAAATGACTGGTCTAGGTGAACTCTCATTCTTCCTAGGAATAGAGTTCCTTAAGATAAAGACAAGAATAATGATGCACCAACAGAAGTACATAGGTGAACTGCTTGATAAATTTTAAATGAATAGCTGCAATTCAATCTCAAATCCATCAGAGACAAGCTCAAAAATTGATGAGTGCAATGAGGAAGAAATAGTTGATCCAATAGTATTCAAACAAATGGTTGGTTCATTGAGGTATTTGTGCAACAACAAGCCATATATTTGCTGCTCAGACAGTGTGATTAGTAAATTCATGCATAATCTAAGGAAGACTCACATGATAGCTGCTAAAAGGATACTTAGGTATGTAAAAGGAACAAAGGAGCATGGGATGTTATTCCCTAATAAAAGTAAAGGTGATAGAAGTGAACTCATTGGATACTTAGATAGTGATTGGTGTGGAGACATCACAGACAAGAGAAACACAACTGGATATGTATTCACGTTCAATGAAGCAGCCATATCATGGTGTACAAAGAAGAAACCAGTGACTGCTCTTTCATCCTGTGAGGCAAAATATATTGCAGGAACATTTGCAACCTGTCAAGCAATGTGGTTGGATTCAGTGATGAAGGAACTGAGGTGTGAAGTGATGAAGCCTCTAATACTCAGAATTGACAACAAGTCAGCAATCAGCCTTGCAAAAAATACAATCTCACATGGCAGAAGTAAATATATTGATACAAGGTTCCATTTCATTCGAGAGAAAGTGAGCAATGGAATGATTGAGGTACAATATTGTCCAACTGAAGTACAACTAGTAAATGGTTTTACAAAGGCTTTAAAGCTTGACAAATTTGAGTTTTTGAGAAGGAAACTTGGTGTTATAAGTGTTCAACAGTTATGAATTAAGGGGAAGTGTTGAAATATAATCCCTAACTATATTTTAACAGTTTTTAGAAAGTTTGTTACAAGTTGGTTACTCTTGTGTGGATAACTTGCTTTGTAAGCGATATTAGAATGTATATAAATAAATGTTTTGTAATATGAAATGACCAATGAGAACTATTCCCATTTTTACTCTTTCTTCTATTCCAAGTTTTCTATGTACAAGTGTGTGTACCATTATGTTATTACCATTTTCCATTACTGCACATCAAACTGTGTTCATCAAGTGTTGACGATGGTGTTAGTGACTTCAATTATGAATTGGAAAATCAAAACCAAAAGCAGAAGATTTCAGATCGCATGTTGTGGTGGAAATTGACAATTGGGCGATCAAAAGAAATTGGCGTTCCAAATTATGATAAGTATGTTTCTCATAACCACATTCCGCGGTTGACAAACGGACAAGAGGTCATTCACACTATCTTCCTAAAGACAGTCTTTCACCTTCAATTTCGGGTCTCCGAATGAAATTTAGAATATTTTTCAATTTCAGGTGTCTGGAGAGTTTTCTGCAACCTCATTGAGAGGCTCACAATGTCATCTTTCGTAGTTGGTGAGGGGAAGCGCTTCCTCAATATTCCATATTTGTATGATGTTAACCAATCCCGTAAGTTTCTGCCTATTCTTATGATAACTATTTTTCTTTCTTTAGTTGTTGTATTGTGATTTGAGATGCTTGGTTAAATTCTTGTGCAACAAATATGAGGGTCATGGACGTAGGAATAGGCAATGTAGTGTGGAAATAAAGAGTTGATGGATGGAAGATGAAGTCAGAAAAGGATATTGCTCCAATGAGCACAACTCTAGCTATTTCTAAAAGAGGGGTTGGTGATATTGATGTCAGAATCGTGTGATATTTATTTACTAAACGTGTATCTTCAGGCCGGCATATCCATTCAATTTTCTGGTTTTAATGGTCGATATTTGTTATTTTCTTTATTTTCACTTTGCAGATTTTGTCGCAAATTGAGCATTTTCTATATGAATGGACGTCTAAAGTATTAGTGTGGAACATGGTGTAGGACTAATGAAATTTACCGAGATTTTCTATAGCAAATCGTGCAAAACATTTAGTATATTATTGACTATAAGTTGAAGTTAATTCTCCTTTTAAGTTGGCTTCTTTCTAGACTTTTGGGAATGGTTTATAGATGATATCGTTTATACTTGTGTGATATTTCCATTAATAATAAAACTACTTATTAATTCCATGAAGTCATATAATAATTGGAAATAGAAAAGAGGATGAAGATGTTGACGATGGTGTTAGTGACTTCAATTATGAATTGGAAAATCAAAACCAAAAGTAGAAGATTTCAGATCGTATATTGGGATGACAATTGAAACTTGGGCGATCATAAGAAATTAGTGTTCCAAAATATGATAAGGATGTTTCTCACAACCACAATCATGTAACAAAAATTCGAGATGAACATATATGATGTATATGCTATCATGAAAGTTCTCTTCCTCTCGGCATGACAGCAAAACACTTGAAACGTTCTCTTCCTGTACTATATTTTAATGTTTAGAGATAGTTGTTTATATCACAACGGATTTTGCATGTTACATTTCTTTGTGAGTTATTTTTTTTAAGAATCTTGAATTTTAAGAACCTTTTAAATAATTCTTATGGTAAAGATTCTTAATGCTAAGGAGAATTGTAATTTTGATTCTGAGATTATATAAATTGATAATAAATCCGACTTGTAAATATAAAGTAATTTATCAAATATTTTAAATGATTGGTGTTGAATTATTACTATTTTAATCTTTTATTATAGATATGATCTCATGTGTTCAGAATTATTTTGTTATAACAATATTATACAAAACGTTCATCATATTTCTTAGATTTCAAATTTGGAATATGGTTTACATTTTGAGATTTGATCGAAATTAAAGTAATGCGTGGTCATGTTCACATGTCAAGCACCATATCATGCCCAATTATATGAAAGTGTTCTTGTCCAATTATATGAAATTGTAGAAACCGAGATTGGTAGGTTAAAGATGAAACACAAGGTTCTATTGAGCTATAGAGGATTAGTTTTTACAGTGTCACGTGATAGTGTTTAAAAATATATGGCCTTACTTAAATCAGCCCATTTTTTTTAAGTTGTGAAATTGAAGCAAAATGAATATTGACTTTGATATGTAAAGGGAAATAAATTGTATTTGATGCATATGTTTTATCTTAACTTTTAACTTTTTAACGTTTCTGTTACCTGTCCTTTCTATAATTAATTGGTTTTAACTTTTAACGTTTCTGTTACCTGTCCTTTCTATAAATAATCATCGATACTAAATAGTAAGAAATAGAATTTCAATTTTTTTAATATTTTATTAATTAAATAATATCAATCACCTAGGATATATAACGGAAAAATGTATGAAATGAGAATTTTAAATTTTCCCTCTTATTTATTTACTTCAAATTTATTAATATGTCCTCTTTTGTATTATTATTTTAAAATTACATTCTTTCTCTGCAGTGAAATCAAAATAGTTGGATTTTATTTATTTATCAATATTATATTAGTTAAAATTGATTAAAGAATGAGGGTTAAAATTGATTACAGATATTATATTATATTATATTTTCCAAGTAGTATTATATATTTATTCAACAAAATAAATAAATAGTTTTTCATGACAATTGTTTTCCTTAATTTTATTTATCAACAAAATAAATTTATCAATAAACATCTACATAGAAAAATAAACATTTTCTTCCAACTTATCAAATCAATCTTTGTATGAACTAGAACAATTTTACTATTGATTCAAGTATTTTTATAAATATTGTCAAAACAAAAATAATATTATATATGAAAAAAACACACTTTAATAAACATTTTCTTCCAACTTTACTATTATTTCAAATATTTTTATAAATAATATCAAAATAAAAATTATATTTATATACGAGAAAAAATACATTGTCGATTAAAATATTTTAATATACAAGAAAAAAAATACTATTGTTATAAACAAGAACAACTTTACTACTTATCAAAATATTGAATAATAAAAATTTATCGACTATTTTTTTCAAATATTTGAAAAAGATTAAGGGAGCTTATTAAAAAAAACTGTGTAGATATTTAAAAATTGTATTCTCTCTTATAAAATAATTGTCTTGTTTGCCTTTAATTTTTGGTTAGTTGTTTCTGGTGTTGTAATAACTATCATCTTTACATTGTCTCCGCTGTAAGTTCTATGGTTCAACAATCAAGGTTTGGCTTTGTGATCTTATTTGTAGTAGTCTTTCCTATTTTGGTTGTGTATGTACTAACATACTAACCATATGGGTTCAACAATCAAGGTTTGATGTATTAACCATTTGCCAAATTATGGCAAAAATGGGGAGCAATATTAATATTGTTAAAGTAACACATGTAATTCTTTAGTACTAACCATATGGGTAAGTGTTAATGATGTACTCACATGTTGGATCATGGGGCAAGACATCTGGCCCTTTTGGAGTGAACTTTTGTGCTAGTAGAATATTACATATCTTGTTATTAGCTACTAGTTGTCTGTCTTATGCATGAACAAGTATGTGAATGATTGCATGTTGCTAATTGTTAGTTAGTAGAATTGCATGATACTAACTATGAGCTAACTGAGTGTCATGCATGACTAAGTTGTGAATGATTGCATTATTAGACTATAGTACCGATCTAGAAGGGGGGTTGAATAGACCAGTTTTTGAAATTTAGCACTTTTTAAAAATGTTTTTAACGGTTGCAGAAGTTGAAGGTAGAGAAAAACAAGAAAGGGGGATTTAAATTGTTTCCACAGATAATAAAAACTTTTGACAAATAAAACACACACGAAAAATAAGGCTATCAACACAAAAGTCTATCCTGGTTCACTTGAAATTCAAAGTTACTTCGGTCCACACGGCCAAGGTGATTTCGCCTTTAACAAGGATTTAATCCACTAATCTTGAAAGATTACAACAAAGAGCGTCTAGGAAGATAAAGATATGTCAGCTCTCTCAAGTTTACAGACTTCACAGGTCACTTGAGGAAATATTCAACAACTATTGAAAATACAGTGATGTGTTTAGTGCTTCTAGGTAAGCAGTAGTTACACAATATAAGAACTGAAATATTTCACACTTAGAACAACAACTCGTGTGAACAAAAATTGAACAAGAATAAAAGAGATTATGAATTTTGTTTGCAGTATTCTCATGTATGCTTCGTTGTCTTGTAAGAAGATGATCCTGCCTTTGTATAGAGATTTGATCAAGAGACCGTTAGCTGAGGCATTCATGCATATCTTGGCAATGATGGACTTTTAATGTCGTTGATCTTGTTGTGCTTTCCATAGCAATTTGTAGCGCGTTTAATCTCTTCCAAAAATAGATTCATACCAAAAGTAGAAAATTTTGTAGCTAAGCCTTTGTGGTTGTTCTTGAATCAGAGTGCGCGGAGTTCAGATGTTCTTGTTCAGTGTGTATATCTTCAGATAGTTGCTGAGAGTGTATATATATATATTATATATATATATATATATATATATATATATATATATATATATTATATATAATATATATATAACTTCAGAGGTTCTTGATGTCTTTCTAATAGTGCCTTCTTTAGAGTAAGAAACATCAGATCCGTTGAGTGGAATTGTTCAGATTCAGAGTGTCCGAGTCTTCTCTCCGTTGGACTCTGTGCGCTTTCTTTTCTTCAGAGTCAGAACCTCTGCTTTAATATATTCTAAGTTATTATTCTGGACTTGCGTGATTGTCAGATGTTTGTCTATCTGATCCTTTTTCGGTTAGAGTCCTGCACACTTAGATAAATTTGTTAGGGTACCAATTTGTTTCATCCTTTGTTATCATCAAAACCTTAGAGATGAATTGTAGATAGAAAATCTTGTTGTTACAATCTCCCCCCTTTTGATGATGACAAAAACCTCAGATTGATGATGAAACAATGATACTTCAAAAAGGATTTTATAAGAGTTATCTCAGAGTCAGATGTGTGTTGACTCCCCCTGAGATATATCATAATAAATTTTAGATGTTCTTACCAGATCTCCTTGCGTAGCAGCCTGTTTTTACCTTGGATACTTCCTGAATAGCTTAGAATTTCATAAGAGTTTTAAATGTGCGCAGTGCAGCAAAAGGCTTAGATATTATTTCATCAGAGCTGTTTTTATTCTCCCCCTTTTTGTCAGACTAAAAAAGACTTAGTAAAAAAATATAGGCAAAATATAATTCATATATGAAGGAGAAGTGCAGATAAGTTGAGAAGCTATGAAGAACAGATAGAAAAACACTTAGAGAATACAATTAATATAAGCAAGTAGAGAAGGCAACAAAATAATCCTAAGTGCCTAAGGGTTCGGAGGCGGTGACATCCTCTGAAGCAACTGACTCAGCAGGTTCTGAATGTTGGAGTTGACATAGTCCTGTTGATCCAGTCTTGCTCTCACAATCTGTTGCTCCTTCTGTAGCTCTTACAGAGTCTTTAACACTAGAGGAGAAAAATCAGAGTGAGATTGCTCCCCCTGAGTCAGAGCATCATCCCTTACCTTAGCAGCTTCTTCCACAGCTATGTGTGCTGCTTTTTCAGCATCAGCATTTGCTTTGGCTTCAGCTTCAGTAGCAGCAGCGACGACCTTTTCTGCAGCTTCTCTTGCTCTTTGTTCTTCCTCCAGACGAGCCTTCTCTTCAGCTTCTCTATGAGCTCTCTCTTCTGCCTCTCTGGCCATACGGATCTGCATCCTCTCTCCAGCTTCTCTGGTGAAGTCATTTCGGACTTGTTCAGAGAGGCCTTTCAGCTTAAAAGCCTCAGATGTCATCCATATGATCACTCTGCAGAGGGATCATCACTGATTCTATAGTTTTCAGATAGTGATCTGATCTTCTCCACTAAAGACTCGGCAAATAAGGTTACCGTTTCTTCCAGGTCGGGAAAGGTGGTTTCTGGTTCAAAGATGGGAGATGTAGGTGCTGGTTCAGTGGGAGGTTCAGATTGATGGGTAATGGGGTTTTCAGTGGGAGTTTCTATGTGTGGTTCAGATGGAGGTGTTGGTGGTTGTTCAGATGGTGAAGGAAAATTTGTTTCTGGTTCAGGTTGGTTGTGGGCGGAGAGGGCACGAACCTGAAGTTGAGCGAGAGTGGGAGATTGAGGGTCAGATAGCTCAGTGTCAGAGGAGATGGTATAGTAAGGTTTGGATGAGGGTGTTGAGGAAGGTGGTGATATGGGTTCATTGAACAGTTGAGCTTCAGATATGGGCAGAGTTGTGGTAGTGAGATTGAATTTTTGAAGGGGAGGTGATGGGGTTAGATGTGGGTGTTTCAGAGGGCTTTATAGTGGAGGGTGTAGGTTCAGAGTGTGTGTAAATGGGTGAGGGTGGAGGTAGGGAAGGAGACAATTGCCTTAAATGTAAAGATGGAGAGTCAGAAGGTAGAGACTTACTTGGAGAGGAGGAGGAGGCCAGAGGCACATGTGGTCTATGTCACGGTGAGAATCAGAGACCAAGCTATTGGATTAACTTGACTCGCAAAACATTGATATCACCACCGAACTTTTATTTTTCCAAAGGAAGGAGAAAAGATTCAAAATAAACCTAAAATAAACATGCATAGCAAATAGTAAAACTAGGAGCAAAGCAAGTAGAGATCGAAGGTACGGGGGTTGGTTATGCAAAGGGAAGATATTCACATCATAAACATATATAGTACTCTATAGGAACCTTTTGATTTTATCTATGTTTTTAAGAGTTGTTTGCATTTTTTTGATGGGATAATAAAAGGGCTACAAAATGTTTTGGAAAGTGTTACTCGACTAAAGGTAAGTCAAAGTTTGAGTTGACATGCTTCATGTGTACGAAAGTATTTGTAATTGAAAGATCCATTGACTAAAAGTAAGTCAAAGGTTGTGTTTGAAATGCTTCATGTGTACTAAAGCATTTTTCAAGTGTAGTTGAAAGATCCATTGACTAAAGGTAAGTCAAGGTTTTAATGGGTGTTTTAGTTTGAAAAGGGGGTAGGGTTAATGCATGAATGGACAAATAAAGTCAACAAACAAACAGACAGTATATGACTAAGAAGTCAACACAAGATCCTTTCCCTTGGATTTAGGTAAATAAAGATACATAAATTGGTAAACCATGAACAAGCTACTTACATGTTTTTGAAGTATGATGATCATAAACAAGACATGACAAAGGTTTACATAACACCACAAGAGATAGCACACGAACAGGTATGAGATACGTATTCAATCATCATGGGGGTTTATAAAGGAAATACTTGGATGAAGTTATAAACAATTACAAGATATGGATATAACATCACAAATTGGGATAGAATTACAAGACATGATTTAAACAAGTGTGCATTACTTAACACAAGGGTATTAAACCACATAAGACAAGTATCATAATCAAGATATTGGTTGTCAAGTCAAGTTGTGACGAGAGAAGGATATTCAAAACGTGGATCCTATGAACATGGTATGAACAAAGTAAACTCTTAAATGGATCATTATGCATACACGTTAAACAAGAGGAAAGAGCATGTTAGGGGCAAGTTTATACCTAAACCCTAATCATGGCATGAATAAGAAACAAGCAAGTGGAAACCCTAATCATCTCCTAACCATTCATTCAAACATGTTTTCAAGGTGAATCAATCTAGACATGATATGAAAACAATCAAGTTTAAACATGTTAAGTACAACAATCAACACTTTAAAGAGTGTGCTATGATCATACAAACATTCAACAACAAGGTAGAATAAGAGATGAACCAAAGAGATGATTAGGATCCTTAAAAACACCTAAAAAGCACATGTTTTCTATCCAATAAAAAGTGGTGAAATAAATAATGTTTTTTTGGATTTTTTGGTATCATCATAAAATAGACATTCTTATGAACACATGGAAAAAAGAATGACTCAAAAAGATTAAGGGATCATGAAGTTATGGATTTTTGAAGTTATGAAGAAAAATGAACATTTAACAAGTGAGAAAAAATAAAGATTACGCTGGTCAGGTTCGAACCCACATCCTTGGGGTTCCATGTACTTTTTTCAATGCCAACTCAACATCATCTTCAACCTCTCTCTCTCATTTTCGTTTTTTTTTCCCACTATTTTCCAATCTTCCATCAATCACATCTCTCTCATTTCTCAACCATTTTTCATGAAATAAAGATTAAAATCGCATAGAAAAATGTAAGGAACACAATGGTACCATAGGTTTTGGCTAATACCCAAAGATGGAGATGCACGAAGGCAAAAACCAGAACTGTAACTTTAGGTTTCATGCAACATAATTTCACGTAAACAACAATATAAATGACATGTAAGCTAATGGTCCTTCTTAACACAATAAATGCTACATATTTGCTCGTATGTATGGTGAGTTTCAAAGTGCAAGAATATACCTATTGGAGCAAGGTCCAATGCCTCTTCAACACTACTTCCAGCTACTGCTTGATGCCTCTCCTAATTCTTATGAGTTCCCAGAAGATGATTGGAACCTTTGGTTTGCAGAATGCACGCGCCAAATGAGAGAATTGAGGTTAAGGTTGAAAAGTTCTCAAGAATGGAGTTTTTCTTAGAAAGCTTGGTGTGTGGATAGATGAGGCTTTATCCTCTATTTATAGGGATCCTTGAGGGTTCAAGAAGTCTCAAATATCATAAAATAATTATGGCTTGTACTGGTTTGCTTGCTTGGTTGGTTCTTGCACAAAACACCAAGTGGGAAGCATGGCAAAGCATGAGGGGCTTGAAGTGTTTTATTGAGATTTGTCTGAATTGTAGGAGTGGACTTGATGTTTAGAGTTGGTATGTATCAGAGCCAAATCCATTTGGGAGCTCAATGGTACTTAATGTTGGGTTAAAGCCACTTTACACAAATGGAAGTGTAACCTTTATGCCAAAAATGGAATGATTCATTGTGTAATGGCTTGGTTGCTTGGATAATGGCTAAAAAGTGTGTATGATCTTCTAATTAGAGTGAGATTTAGAATCAAGAAGTACATGTACTTGTGGATTTGTTTGGATTTGTAGTGTACTTTGGCTTAGAATTTGACTTATGAACCATTCCATGAGGCTATCTTCCCAAATTCGATTCTCTTAGCTCGAGCATGGGAAATTCTTGATCTTGGATATTTTGGAAATTTGGAATCATGATCTACAACTTTAATGTTGATCACTTTGCTTGAATCAGTTAGGATCTGGGTGAAAAATTGGCATAAAGTTGGTCACTTGACTAGGTCACCATGCTGAAAATTTCACTAAGTGTTTTACCACTTGACGAACAAATGAATCATCCACTTCATGGCCCCATATCTCCTTATTCGTGCATTTTTTGAGGTTTTATCACCTAGGACAAGGTTGAATTATGAAGAAATTTCTTTAATATGATCATTGGAGCAAAGAAAATGGTGGCTTGGATCATAAGTTATGGCCTTGGAAAGTTAGGTACTTGGACATGTTTTTTAGGGACTTAGTAAAAATTTCAAATTCTCCATCTTTGCGTTTTTTGCAAGTAACCTTGATTTTCTTGACTAAACTTGATCAAATGACTTCAATGATCATATTTTCATAATCCTTGACTTGAAAAGTCCATAGTTGACCAAAAATCTTAAAAGTCAAACTTTGACTTTAAGCATCTGTTGACTTTTTCATCAGTTGCATTCAAACTTTCATCTGCTTATGAACCTAACCTCTTGAGCCATATAAATTGTATGAGTGGGTTATGAGTACATATTTGAATACCTTGGAACATGCCTCAAGCCATAGAATCATGCTTTGGTCAAAGAGCCAACATTAAGCTAACTTTGACCAAAACCCTAATTTTGAGTGTCAGATGAATTATGGCTTGATGAACTTGAATTGAGGTGAGTACAAACTTTGATTGTTGATGGAGGGAGACTATTGATCACCTTGATATATCTATGATACCACTAAGCCTTGATTGATCTATCCCTTGTACTTCTTGATGCCAAAACCCTAACTTGCAAACAAAGCAAAGCAAGACATATATATATATATATATATATTATATATATATATATATATATATATATATATATATATATATAATATATATATATATATATATATATTTATTGTATTTTTGTGGGATTAGCAAAGCATAAGGACATACACAAAAGTATTTGATGACCTTGATGTTATGCAAATTATACAAATGATAAGGGATCTTAAGGGTGAAAATTAGGGTATTACAGTCTAGATACAGAAGTTTCTCCCAACTTCTGAGCTTTCTTCTTTGTCTTTCTTTCAGATGGCTTTCGCATCCTCTTCATGAAATTTGGTGGATGTCCGGGTAGCCAATCCACTGAGAAGTCAGAGATGTCTACCCCTTGATTTTCTAGGTCCAGCAGATAGTGAGCGTCAACCTCTGGGGGATCTATCTTGGTGAAGAGGTAGAGTTTATTTCGTATCTTCCTCTGATCCTTCAGAGCTTCCTAGGAGGTTTCCAGAGAAGGCTTGACTAGAATTCTCTCTATAATTCCCATGCTTTTCAGATTTCTTGAATTCATAGGCCTTCTGGTGTCAAATGTTACATCCTCCATCAGATTGTGGCGAATCAGGTGATCCACCAAGCCACTTTCTATTAGAACATCGGAAATAAGCCTTCCCAGGGGAATGTATGTTCTGGGCTTCATGTTGTTCCTGGTGTCTCTGACAGAGTCCCTCAGATATTTGAACAACAAAGTTGGTAGATTCAGCTTGAGCTCTTTGTGTAGGCAGTAGAGGATGCACTTCTGGTCAGTGTTGATGTAGTCTGACGAGTTTGATGTTGGGCGATGATGAATAGTCCCCAGAATGATCTTCAGCCAGGCCCTCAGATTCTAGTGCAGTTCCTTGTTCTTGGATGATTTTCCCTCAGCGCTTTGTTTGAAGATTGTTGGGATAATCTCCCGGGACATGTATTTTTCCCTAAGGTTGATATTGTAGATTCTTCTTCCCCCTGTCTTCTCCATATTCAGAAGGGTGGCGATATATATCTCAGTGATGACTATCTTCACCCTCAAAACATAAGATACAATGTAGTGGTCGTCTTAATCTGCAAATCTCCAGAATTCCTTGATCAAATAGGTGTAGATATGACCATAGAGCCTTTGAAAGTAGTTTTCTCACCCTTGCTTGCTATGTTCTTCAGTGAGGTCAATCCCGTTTCTCTTTATATTTTCAAAATCAACCAGCGATTCACAGAGAACTTCTAGCTTGTCGAAGGGAGTAGCAAGATTAATGTGTGGTGGTCGATCCAAAATATAAGGTTCCTTGTAAATAGGAGTAGAGATTGCAGCAATTGTTATAGTTGTTTGCTGGGAAAAGGTTGAAGGTTGTTCCGTTGATTCCATTTCTTGAGAATAATTGCATACTGATTATTGTTGAGAATCCATGAAGAAGATGAAGGTTGTTTGAAGAACGCTTGACGATGCTTAAAGATTGAGAGAGGTTAGTGAACAAGGGTTTGTGTAAGATGTGAGTGAAAAGTGTGAAAGTGAGAATTGTGGCAAGTATAAGTACATAAGGTAAGCATGCAAAACGACACTGTTAGATATGAATATTAAACATTAATTAAATGATGGCACAAAAATTTGAGTTGACACGCTAAGGGGAAAAACTAATTACAGCTAATGATGGATTTCTAATCCCACAAATTAGCACACTGCTCGAGGAAATCTCAAAGGTCTATCTCTTGAGTTCTGTGCTATACAGTTGTCTAGGAGATCCAAAGTCAGACGCAAGAAAGACCACGTGTTGATCTATCTGATCTTCAGAACTACCAAGAGATTGGATTCTGAGGATTTCCGATTCAGATGACTTCTAAATGGTAGAAATATCAGAGTCAGATTCAGACGCCAGATGTTAAGTTTAGAGCCTATTTTGCCATTTCAGAGAAGCACATGTTTGACTCATTATGGGAAATTTTCCATTTTTAAATGTTTCAGAATGTATGAGAATTTATCTCCAGTAAGGGGTTTCCTCGGATACTTTGAATGTAGACCTTGTTCTGACAGGTTCATCCTTGTTTCCCAGAATCAATTCTTCAGAGATGTTTGGACGATTTCTTGATCTTTTCTGTAAAAATGGGGTTTCAGTTGTTTCTGGATGTTGCTTTTCAGCTTCCTCAGATTCTTTAGTCTTTTCGTCAGAACCTGCAAGAGTTATCTCCAGATTTGCAAGTTTTTCAACTAGCTTTGACTTTTCAGAGTTAAGCTTACCATCAAATCTGACATGTATTGATTCTTCCACAATTTTGGTTTCTGTATTATATACTCTGTAGCCCTTAGAGCACTCTGAATATCCTACCATAGTACCTTTTTGTGCTTTTGAATCAAACTTGTTCAGATGTTCTTTAGTATTAAGAATAAAGCAAGAGCATCCAAAGGGATGAAAGTAAGAAATGTTGGGTTTTCTTCCCTTACACAGTTCATAAGGAGTCTTATCCAGAATAGGTATGACAGAGATTCTATTATGAATATAGCACGTTGTATTTATTGCTTCAGCCCAAAAGTGCTTAGCTACATTTGTTTCGTTAATCATGGTTCTGGCTATTTCTTGGAGAGTCCTATTCTTCCTTTCTACAACCCCATTTTGTTATGGAGTTCTAGGACAAGAGAAATCATGGGATATTCCATTTGAATCAAAAAGTTCCTCAAAAAACTTATTTGCGAATTCGCCACCATGATCACTTCTGACTCTGATGATTTTATAGTCAAATTCATTTTGCACTTTTGAACAGAAGCTAGTGAATACAGAGTGTGACTCATTCTTGTGCTTTAGAAATTTTACCCATGTCCAATGACTATAATCATCAACAATGACCAGTCCATACTTCTTTCCATTGACTTAAGTTATCTTAACAAGTCCAAACAAGTCAACGTGAAGGAGTTCTAGAGGCTTAGAGGTAGAAATAACATTTTTCTTTTTGAAAGACGTTTTTGAAAATTTTCCTTTCTGGCATGCCTCACAAAGAGCATCTGAAGAGAACTTCAGTTTAGGTAGACCTCTGACTAACTCGAGTTTATTTAGCTTAGAAATCCTTCTCATACTAATGTGACCCAAGCGTTTATGCCATACCCATTGCTCTTCATATACAGATATTAAACATTTTACATTTTGATCTTTTAGATCTGAAAGATTAATTTTGTAAATGTTGTTTTTCCTCTTGCCAGTGAAAAGAATTGTTCCATTGTTCTGATTAATTGCTTTGAATGTTTTTTGATTGAATATTATATCATAACTATTATCAATTAATTGACTTATTGATAACAGGTTATACATTAATCCTTCTACGTAAAGAACATCAGAGATAGAGGGAAGAGATTCATTACCAATAGTTCAGGAGCCTCTGATTCTTCATTTCTGATTTCCTCTGAAACCTACGAAGCCAATATCTTTAAGTTCCAGGCTTGGAATCTATGCTTTCTTCCTGTCATGTGTCAAGAGCATCCAGAGTCCAGGTACCATGATTGGTGTCTTAACTCTGCTGCATAGAATATCTGCAACATAAACTATTTTATCCTTTGGTACCCATAATCTTTTGGGTCCTTTGTGATTAGTTCTCCCAGAGTTTCTTGAAACTCTGGGTTTTCTAGCATTAGTAAAATTTTGTGTTTGTGCATGTGTGTAGTGATAAGAAAAAGTGGATTTAGGTTTATCATCTGCAGAAGGTATTTTCTCGTCTTCATCAGAGTCATATCATATTCCTCTTTTCTTATTCTGACTGACTCCATAAATCATAGAAGTTATTCTGCTTCTTTCTAGCCCATTTTTCAGAAACTTTTGAAATGCTTTTTCATATTTATATATGATTGTGTTAGAAGTTTGTGGGGCTTGAGATAAAGCTTCTTCAAGTTTTAAACATTGTTTATTTGAAGATTCCTTTTCTCTTTCCAAAATCAGAATGTCGTCTTTTAATTCAGAAACTTTCATCTCAAGCTTATCACATTCTTCAATGGTTCCTTTAAGGACCTTTTTCAAAGCCTTGAATTTTTGTCGAAGTTTCTAATATGAGCTTAGAGATTCAGATAAACAAGATTCAAGGTCAGAGCGAGAAAGATAAAAAAATACCTCTTCAGGATCATATTCTCTTTCTGATGAGCTTCCAGATGTGATAGCCATGAATGCCATATTTCCCTATTCTTCTTCAGAGTCTGATTTTGAGGCATTAGATTCAGAGTCATCACAGGTGGCCATGAGTCCCTTCTTAGTTTTAAAGGAATTTTTCTTGAATCCTTCTTTTTTGGAACTGTCTTTATTTAACTTTGGGCATTCATTTCTATAGTGACATGGTTCTTTACATTCATAGCATGTTACCTCTTTGTTTGGTTTTCCTCTGGAAGTTGATTCTGAGCGATCTCCCTTGTGTCCTAGTCTTCTGAAGTTGTTATTCCTCTTTCTCCAGAGTTGTTTGACTCTTCTGGTTAAAAGGGATAACTCATCATCATCATCAGAATCATCCTTTTCAGAGTCATCATTTTCTTCTTCTTCAGCTTGGAGGGCTTTGTTCCTTTCTGGTTTACGTCTCTCAGATCTAGACTTCAGAGCTACAAACTTGCTTTTCTTTTGGGGCTCATCTTCCTCAAGTTCTATCTCATGACTCCTGAGGGAGCTGACGATTTCTCCAAGCTTATGTTGTTCAGATATTTTGATAGTTTTAATGCAGTGACCATAGGTCTCCACTTCTTTGGCAAGCTTCTGACAATCTTTTTGACATGATATGCAGTT
The DNA here is from genome assembly GCF_024323335.1 of Lathyrus oleraceus. Classification (NCBI taxonomy): domain Eukaryota; kingdom Viridiplantae; phylum Streptophyta; class Magnoliopsida; order Fabales; family Fabaceae; genus Lathyrus; species Lathyrus oleraceus. The sequence continues at coordinate 358,975,277 of NC_066584.1, forward strand.
GTGTATCCCTTGTCCAGAACCTTGAGTCCTGCAATTAAAGTTTGAAATCTAGAAAACATTACCTCTATAGCTTCATCGTCCTCCATCTTGAAGGCTTCATATTTCTGAATTAGAGCCAGAGCCTTTGTCTCTTTGACTTGTGAGTTGCCTTCGTGGGTCATCTTTATGGAGTCAAGTATTTCTTTAGCAGTTTCCCTGTTGGTGATCTTTTCGTATTCATTGTAGGATATGGCACTCAACAGTATTGTTCTTGCTTTGTGGTGGTTTTTGAAATCACGCTTTTGATCATCAGTCATTTTATTTCTGGCAATAACAATACCAGCATTAGATACAGGTGGTACATAGCCAATTGTAACTATGTCCCATAGGTCAACGTCATAACCCAGAAAGAAACTTTTGGTTCTATCTTTCCAATAATTAAAATTTTCTCCATCAAATACTGGAGGTTTGGCATTGTAATTGTCTCTTTCATTAGTGTTGGCCATATTGTTTTTCTCATGTTGGATCTCTCTACACTGTTAAGTGTTTGATTAAAAAATCAATAACAAAGACGAAGCTCTGATACCAATTGAAGGTAGAGAAAAACAAGAAAGGGGGAGGGGGTTGAATTGTTTCCATAGATAATAAAAACTTTTTGCAAATAAAACACACACGAAAAATAAGGCTATCAACACAGAAGTTTATCCTAGTTTGCTTGAAATTCAAAGCTACTCCAGTCCACCCCGCCAAGGTGATTTCGCCTTTAACAAGGACTTAATCCACTAATATTGAAAGATGACAACAAAGAGCATCTAAGAAGATAACAATCTTATAGCCTTCTCAAGTTTATAGACTTCACATGTCAGTTGAGGAAATATTCAACAACTATTGAAAGTACAGTGATGTGTTTAATGCTTCTAGGTAGGGGTGGAAAACGGGCATGCCCGCCCCGTTTAGGCCCGCCCCGTAAAAGCCCGCAAAAAAACGGGGCGGGGCGGGGCGGTCATAGTTGAGGATGCGGGCCTAAAACTTAGACCCGCCCCGCGAAAAAGTGAGGGTGGGGTGGGGAAAACCCGCGGGCACTGCACTTTTTAAGCCTAAAAATGCAAAAAATTATGTAAATACACGTGCCCGCAAAAGCCCGCGAAAAAAACAGGGTGGGCGGGGCGGACACATTTGAGGGTGAGGGTCTAAATCCTTGGCCCGCCCCGCATAAAAACGCGGGCAAAATGGGCATGCCCCGCGGGCTGAGCCCGTTTTGCCACCCCTACTTCTAGGTAAGTCGTAGTTACACAATATAAGAACTGAAATATTTCACACTTAGAACAACAACTCGTGTGAACAAAAATTGAATAAGAATAAAAGAGATAATGAATTTGGTTTGCAGTAATCTCGTGTATGATTCGTTGTCTTGTAAGAAGATGATCCTGCATTTATATAGAGATTTGATCAAGAGACCGTTAGTTGAGGCACTCATGGATATCTTGGCAATGATGGACTTTTAATGTCATTAATCTCGTTGTCCTTTCCATAGCAATTTAGAGCGCGTTTAATCTCTTCCAAAAATATATTCATACCAAAAGTAGAAAATTTTGTAGCTAAGTCTTTGTGGTTGTTCTTGAATCAAAGCGCACGGAGTTCAGATGTTCTTGTTCAGCGTGTATATCTTCAGATAGTTGCTGAGAGTATATATATTATATATATATATATATATATATATATATATATATATATATATATTATATATATATATATATATATATATATATATATATATATATATATATATAACTTCAGAGGTTCTTGATGTCTTTATGATAGTGCCTTCTTTAGAGTGAGAAAGATCAGATTTGTTGAGTGGAACTGTTCAGATTCAGAGTGTCTGAGTCTTCTCTCCGTCAGACTCTGTACGCTTTCTTTTCTTCAGAGTCAGAACCTCTGCTTTAATATATTCTAAGTAGTTATTCTGGACTTGCATGATTGTCAGGTGTTTGTCTATCTGATCCTTTTTCGATTAGAGTCCTGCACACTTAGATAAATTTGTTAGGGTACCAATTTGTTTCATCCTTTGTTATCATCCAAACCTTAGAGATGAATTGTAGACTCAAAATCTTGTTCTTACAGAAACACCCTAGATTTTAATCGTCTAAACGATCCGTTAATGGAAAGATCAGATATGCGTGAAACCGAATGGAATTACTAAGATAGAGATTATCAACCACTATCTAAATCAATCGATCAACCACTATAATCCTTGATATCGTTACCTCTAATAATGCTTAAACGCAATAAGATATCAAGTAAAATATTACTAAATTTGTGTGAGATTAATTTTATTGAACACTTGGTGTACACTCCACACCAAGTTTCAATTTCACTCAAATTGAATGTGCAAAATTTTACTCAGTTGCAATCAAAGTGATTGCACCAATTTATTGAACAGTTACTATGCACAACAATCAAGCGATATTGATTTTACTATTAATTTCACACAAACCGTGATTAATGCAGAATTTAAAGAGTTAAGAGATAGAGAGAACAAGATCGGATTTGTTGAGTCAGTTCCCCTATCGTCCTCGCTTAGGGTACGTATGCCCTCAATTCTAAATCTAGAATTGAGATGTTTTTATTAACACATTGGGAAGTCAATACAAGAGAACAAATGATCACCACCAATAAACCCCTAGAGTTGTTGCAGAACCTATTATATTCTCTACCCTTGATTTGAGTTGAACCAAGTCCTTCAAGCGCTTTGAACAAACCTCTGGTTACCGCTACCTTATTGAAAGAATGCCACGTTCCCCCAAAACTTCAGCTCATCTGATTTCAAACGCAAGTCGCTTGAACCCTAAGCTTTCTTCACAATCCTCCGGTTACTGTTACTTGTTTGATCGAACCCACCGTTTTTCAAACTTTTCACTCGGCTGAATCTGCGAAGCAAAGGTTGGTGCAAAAACCCCAATTCTTGGAGGACAAAACCCCAATGGTTTTATTCAAGAAAAAACCACACAAAGCCTCAACCCAAACTAAGATAATTCAATCTTATTTGGATGTTATCACAACAACAATGCACAATGCTCAACAAAAATTATTATGTGTGATTATTGAGAAATGCAATGAAGAATGAAGATGATGACCACTTTGGTGTATATCTTTCACTTTTCTTGTTGGAATGTTGAAGAAGAGACTCTGGAATATTTATATGATGCATGGACCAACTAACAGAAATAACATAATTATTTTGCAAAATTACACAACAGAAAATTAAGTCTAAACAGCGGCCACTCGACCTGTTCATACAGGTCACTCGACTTGTATGCACCCGAGGCAAAATTATTCAAGTAAAACAGGCGATGAGTCGACTCAAACAGGGGATGAGTTGACTCAAACAGAGTTTCTCCAGGATTGAGTTGACCTATAACTCGACTTGTTCAAGCCCGTGACTACATGGTTCAAATGAAAATAAGCATTGAGTCGATGCAACATGTGGATGAGTCGACTCATTAAGTTTTCCCAGGATTGAGTCGACTTGTGGCTCGACCTATTCAGACCCGAGAGTTACGCTCTAAGTCATTGAGTCGACCCGTGACTCGACCTGTTCAGACCCGAGAGTTACGCTCTGAGTCATGAGTCGACTCACAGGTTTTAAACTCCCAAAAATGGGTTTTGAGATGTATTTTGACTAATTTAACCGATCTTTTATGAACCTAGGATATTTACTATGATCAAGTGAATGATTCACAACTATGATATGCTCTTATATTCCTGGACACGTTGAACCTATATTTTGAACATGTTAGAGGATGAATGCATTATATGATATGATGATATTTTCCAAAGTACACGTTATGAGAGATTAGAAAGGTTTGACATCATTAAAATAAGGACTAGGCATATTTGCCCTCACATACTTCCCCTTTTTGATGATGGCAAACAGTGGCACAATTGCATACTTTGATAGACATCCTCCCCCTGATTTTATGCATGCCTTCAAACATTCTGCTATTATCCTTCTACTAAATCAGCTATTGTGTTTGTTTCCATTGCTTCTCCCCCTTTGATAACATAAAAAAGAAACAATGAAACGGTCAATCATGAAATAAAGATATTCATAAGCACTTAGTCAACGACTTTGCAACATATAAACATCAACAACCATGCATATAACATGAAGTCAATGGAAGAAGTATATGCATAAATATTACACGGAGTAAAGAGAAATAAGTAAATAACATTGCCATATTTGTTTAGCATAAACTTTAGAACAAATGACTAAATACAGTAAATATGATACCTAAGTAAGTTCAAGTATAATTCAAACATAGTAGCTGATCAAACTTAGATCAAGCCATCAAATGACATCAAGAGTTACATAGATCAAGTATATACATACATAGTTGATCAATATAGGTCAAATGGATAGGAACGATATTACCTCCAATGGTGATAGACAGTGAGTGCCCTCACATAGCCTCACTTATAAGTCAAGGAATAGACATGCATAATATATGTATTTAAACGCGATTCGAGATATCGAGAACACCAAGTTCCCTACGGATGTGGAAGAAAGACTCTATCGCAAGTGGTTTTGTGAATATATCGACAAGTTGATTCTTGCTATCAACATGCTCAAAAACAACATCACCTTTCTCAACATGATCCCTAAGGAAGTGATACTGAATTTCAATATGTTTAATGCGCAAATGTAGTATAGGATTTTTGGTTAAATTGATAGCACTTATGTTGTCACACAAAATAGGAATACGTTCAAGTTGAACATTAAAGTCGAGTAATTGTTGTTTGAGCCACAAAATTTGAGCATAACAATTACCCGCGGTAACGTATTTCGCCTCAGTTGTTGACAAAGCAACTGAAACTTGCTTTTTGCTGTGCCAACTCACTAAGGAATTTGAATAAAAATGACAAGTGCCACCAGTGTTTTTCCTATCCGATTTGCAACCGGCAAAGTCGGAATCGGAGTAGCCAACCAAAGAGCAATCACTTCCCTTAGAAAACCAAAGTCCATACTTTGAATTACCACAGAGGTATCTAAGTATGTGCTTGACGACTATTAAATGTGATTCTTTGGGACATGATTGATACCTAGCACACATACATACACTAAACATAATGTTTGGTCGAGATGCGGTAAGATAAATGAGAGATCTGATCATACCTCTATACCTTTTTATATCTACAGCCTTACCATTTTTATCTTGATCCATATTAACAACAGTAGGCATTGGAGTGTCGATTACTTTGGAGTTTTCCATATCGAAGCGCTTAAGTAGCTAATTACAATACTTCGTTTGGCTCACAAAAGTTCCTTCTTCAAGTTGCTTGATTTGAAGTCCGAGGAAGTAATTTAGCTCCCCCATCATACTCATTTCAAATTCTCCCTGCATCAACTTAGAGAATTCCTTGACCAAATTTACGTTAGTAGATCCAAAAATAATTTCATCTACATAGACTTGAACTAAAATAGAGTGTTTTCCTTGACGCCTAATAAAAAGGGTAGTATCAACCTTCCCTCTTGAGAATCCTTTCTCTAGTAGAAATTTGCTAAGACGCTCATACCATGCCCTAAGGGCTTGTTTGAGACCGTACAAAGCACGCTTGAGCTTATAAACATAGTTAGGATGCTCATGGTTTTCAAAGATGGGAGGTTGAGATACATAGACCTCTTCATTAATGTAACTGTTTAGGAAAATGCTCTTAACATCCATTTGAAATAATTTGAAATCTTGAGAACAATCATAGGCAAGTAAAAGGCGTATAGCCTTGAGTTGAGCAACCATAACATATGTTTCCTCATAGTCGATGCCTTCCTCTTGGTTATACCCTTGAGCAACAAGGTGGGCCTTGTTGTGAGTTATGACTCTATTTTCATCTAACTTGTTCCTAAACACCCATTTAGTGTCGATTACTCGATGGTATCACGGAAGGGGAACAAGGCCCCACACCTCATTTCTTTTGAATTGATTAAGTTCCTCTTGCATTGCTAAAAACCAATGTTCATCGAGTAATGCGTCTTTGGAGTTTTTAGGCTCATTTTGAGAGACGAAAGCAAAATGATAACAAAAGTTACTTATCTTTAACCGTGTGGTAACTCCCTTTGAGATGTCTCCTAAAATATTATCGATGGGATGATCCTTAGAAGATTTCCATTCCAAAGGAAGATCATTGTTATTAATCGAATGATCCTCCTCTTTCTTTTCGGAAATTTGATTTGGCTCCTCCTCAGCTTTTTCCGGATGGGGTTCAACATGCTTTTCTTCTTGATCTTTTATTATGTCTTCCGAAGGAACACCTGCACCATCAACAATAATACCTTCTTCGACAGTTTTTGGATAAGATTCATCAAAGGAAACATGCACGGATTCTTCAACAATAAGTAATCTTTTGTTATATACTTTATATGCTTTACTAGAATGAGGGTATCCGAGAAAGATAACTTCATCGACTTTTGAGTCAAATTTAGCAAGGTTTTCTTTACCATTGTTTAATACAAAGCATTTACATCCGGAGATATGAAGATGTGAAACATTAGGCTTCCTTCCCTTTAGTAATTCATAAGGGGTTTTATTTAGAATAGGACAAATGAGTATCATATTCAATACATAACAATCCATATTTATGGCATCGTCCCAAAAGTATTTAGGAAGGCCGTTTTCATTGATCATAGTTCTTCCAAGCTTTTCTAAAATTCTGTTTTTACGTTCCACTACTCCATTTTGTTATGGAGTTCTTGGAGCAGAAAAATCATGATCAATGTCGTTTGTTTCACAAAATTCCTCAAAGAGGTGGTTTTCAAATTCACCTTCGTGATCACTTCGAATAGTAACTATGCTAGTGTTTAATTTGTTTTGAGACATCTTGGCAAACTTTTCAAAAGCAGAAAAAGTGTCACTTTTACTTGCTAAGAAGATAGTTCAATAAAATATGGAGTAGCCATCTACTATAACAAAACCATAGTAGTTTCCACCTAGACTTTTAATTCTAGATGGCCCAAAAAGGTCCATATGGAGAAGTTCAAGGGGTCTCATTGTGGAAACAATATTTTTAGATTTAAACGAGATCCTTATTTGCTTTCCCATTTGGCACACATCACATAAGTGATCTTTTGAAAATTTGATTTTGGGAAGACCAACTACTAGATCTTTTGTGACAACTTTATTTAGCAAGTCAAAGTTGACATGCACTAATCACTTATGCCAAAGCCACGAGTCTTCACTCATGGAGACGAGACATTTAGCGCTAGTCAAAGATATTTCATTTAAGTTAAGCATGTATACATTATTTTCCCTCCATCCCTTTAGCACGTCATTCTTATTATCATTATGTTCAATCATGCAACAATATTTTGAAAACAATACTTTATATCCTTTGTCACATAATTGGCTAATACTCATGAGATTGTGCTTAAGGCCTTTAACTAAGAGAACGTTTGAGATAGTAGTAGATGAGGGATTACCTACACTACCTTTTCCGAGTATAGCTCCCTTTGTTATTATCACCGTAGGTTACAAACCCTTTCTTCTTAGCCACAAAGTCAAAGAACAAGGAGATGTCACCCGTCATGTGTCTTGAGCATCCACTATCGAGAACCCATGTTCTCTCCGTATCCTCAAGACATTCCACCTTCAAATTTAAACAAGGGAAGGAGGTACCCAATTTTCATTGGGTCCTAGTGTGTTAGTAAAACTTTGGTTGCATTTGGGCTACCATTGAAAAATTCCTTTAGGGACTAGAAATCTTCTAAATCGACATTTAGCAATACTATGTCCCCTTTTGCAATAATATAGACAATTTAAGTTAGGATGAGAGTTGCTTTTGCTAACTTGATCCTTTACCACATAAGTGTATTTTTGATAAGGATTATTCACGTTACTTCTAAAATGTGATTGATCAATAGCAAAGGTAACTTTAGGTTGTAAAGCCTTGTCTAATTTGGCTTGAAGAGTCCTAACCTCTCTTTGCCAAATGTGTCAGGTTTCACATCCGGACCATCCAAACCAAAATCTCTTATCATCTTCAGTTTTGCCTTTAGTAACCTCTATCATAGATCTCTTGAGGGCTTCTAATTCCTTTTCGGAATCAGAAATCTTCTTTTCTAAATAGCAGAAATTTTTCTTATTTGAGGCTAGGCGTTTGAAAGCTTCCTTAGCCTCATTGTGTAAAGTAATAAAGGCATTTTACAAATGACAATAAGACATTTTATCAACATGATCATATTTAGAATGACTTACATTCTTTTTCTTCTTTCGATGAGCTGTAAGACAAAGATTGGCATTTTCTTCTTCATCACTTGAGTTATCATCGCATGAGGACTCACTATCACTCTCCCATGCAATGTATGCTCTTCTAACTTTGCTAGATTTATTGTGACGTTTGTCTTTCTTCAGCAAGGGACAGTCCGACTTATAATGACTGGCCTTTCCGCAATTAAAGCATGATCCTTTTGACTTAGTTATCTTACCTTCCTCTTGATTCGGGAATTTTGATTATCTTCTATAGTTAATAATATTTTTATTTGAATGTTGGACTTCGTTCTTTCTAAGGTATCAGTTATACCTCCTTACGAACAACCCCATGTCTTCATTCGAATCTTTATTGTCATCGCTTGATTCACTCTCACACACATTGTTGGTGGATGACTTATATCTTAAAGTATTTAAAGCGATAGACTTCCTTTCAGTGTCCTTAGCTTTCTCCTTCTTTTCCTTCTTTTGACTCTTCTCATGTTTCTCAAGGTTCATGAGCTCTTGCTCATGCTCTTGAAGTTTGCCAAACAATGTTGCCATGTCCAATGTTCTTAGATCATTGGCTCCTTAATCGCGGTGACCTTTGGTAGCCAATTCCTATTAAGACATCTTAAGATTTTATTAGTAGCAACATCATTAGGGGCAGTTCTACCAAGAGCATTTAACCGATTGATTAGGTGAGAAAATCACTTTTGCATATCGGCAATGGTTTCACCATCCTCCATATGAAAAAGGTTAAATTCTTGAGTTAAAGTGTTGATTTTAGCTAGTTTGACATCATTGGTTCCCTCATGGGTAATTTGCAATTAGTCCCACATAGCTTTAGCACTAGTACAATGGGAAACCCTATAATACTCATCAACACCTAAGGCGACAATGAGCATATTTCTGGCTTTCCAATCATAACTATATTTTTTCTCATCTTCTTCATTCCATTGTGGTTCAGGATTAGGTATAGCAAAACCATCTGCATTGGTCATGGTTATTTCCATAGGACCATCTTGGATGACTTTCCATACTTTCCTATCAATAAAGTTGAAATGGATACACATACAATCTTTTTAATAACTATAGTTTTCACCGGTAAACATAGGCTCCATATTGTACGCCCCTTTAGGATCGTTACTCATTTTCTAAAAAGTTATATATGAAGCACAAGATGAACTGGCGCTCGTGATACCACTTGTTAGACGATAGTAACGATCTAGAAGGGGGATTGAATAAACCAGTTTTTGAAATTTAGCATTTTTTAAAAATGTTTTCAATGGTTGCGGAAACACCATAGATTTTAATCGTCTAAACGATCCGTTAATGGAAAGATCGGATATGCGTGAAACCAAATGGAATTACTAAGATAAAGATGATCAACCACTATCTAAATCAATTGATCAACCATTATAATCCTTGACATCGTTACCTCTAATAATGCTTAAACGCAATAAGAGATCAAGTAAAATATTACTAAAATTGTGTGAGATTAATTTTATCGAACACTTGGTGTGCACTCAACACCAAGTTTCAATTTCACTCAAATTGAATGTGCAGAATTTTACTCAGCTGCAATCAAAGTGATTGCACCAATTTATCGAACAATTACTATGCACAACAATCAAGCGATATTGATTTTACTATTAATTTCACACAAACCATAATTAATGCAGAATTTAAAGAGTTAAGAAATAGAGAGAATAAGACCGAATTTGTTGAGGCAGTTCCCCTATCGTCCTCGCTTAGGGTACGTCTGCCCTCAATTCTAAATCTAGAATTGAGATGTTTTTATTAACACGTTGCAAAGTCAATATAAGAGAACAAATGATCACCACCAATCAACCCCTAGAGTTATTGCAGAACCTATTCTATTCTCTTCCCTTGATTCGAGTTGAACCAAGTCCTTCAAGTGATTTGAACAAACCTCCAGTTACCACTACCTTATTGCAAGAACGCCACGTTCCCCAAAACTTCAGCTCGGCTGATTTCGAACGCAAGTCGCTTGAACCCTAAGCTTTCTTCACAATCCTCCAGTTACCGTTACTTGTTTGACCGAACCCACCGTTCTTCAAACTTTTCACTCGGCTGAATCTGCGAAGCAAAGGTTAGTGCAAAAACCCCAATTCTTGGAGGACAAAACCCCAATGGTTTTATTCAAGAAAAACCCACACAAAGCCTCAACCCAAACTAAGATAATCCAATCTTATTTGGACGCTATCACAACAACAATGCACAATGCTCAACAAAGATTATTATCTGTGATTATTGAGAAATGCAATGAAGAATGAAGATGATGAGCACTTTGGTGTATATCTTTCACTTTTCTTGTTGGAATGTTGAAGAAGAGACTCTAGAATATTTATATGATGCATGGACCAACTAACAGACATAACAAAATTATTTTGCAAAATTACACAGCAGAAAATTAAGTCTAAGAAGCCGCCATTCGACCTGTTCATACATGTCACTCGACCTGTACGGACCCGAGGCAAAATTATTCAAGTAAAACAGGCGATGAGTCGACTCAAACAGGGGATGAGTCGACTCAAACAGAGTTTCTCCAGGATTGAGTCAACCTATGACTCGACCTGTTCAAGCCCGTGACTACATGGTTTAAATGAAAATAAGCATTGAGTCGATGCAACATGTGGATGAGTCGACTCATTCATTTTTCCTAGGATTGAGTCGACTTGTGGCTCGACTTGTTCATACCCGAGAGTTACGCTCTAAGTCATTGAGTCGACCCGTGACTCGACCTGTTCAGACCCGAGAGTTACGCTCTGAATCATGAGTCGACTCACAAGTCTTAAACTCCCAAAAATGAGTTTTGAGATGTATTTTGACCAATTTAATCGATCTCTTATGAACCTAGGGTATTTACTATGATCAAGTGCATGATTCACATCTATGATATGCTCATATATGCCTGGACACGTTGAACCTATATTTCGAACATGTTAGAGGATGAATGAAATATATGATATGATGATATTGTCCAAAGTACACATTATGGGCTATTAGAAAGGTTTGACATCATTAAAATAAGGACTAGGCATATTTGCCATCACATGCATGTTTGTCTGATTGATTCTAGAGCATTGTTTTGGGTGGCATTTATTGTGAATGCTACTGATTTTCCAATGTTATGCTCAAATCTAATGAAAGTTGTTACTGATGATTATATTCTCTATAGACTATCACTTGTTCTAATTGAATGGGTAGTATATCTTGAAGAGTTGTTTTTTGCCATAATTTTCCAAATGGGGTATTTTTGTTCCTTTTGGATTAAGTGCATTTTGCAAAATAATAACATGGAAAAGTGTTCAATATTAATCTAGATTTCGTAAGATGTATGAAGGTGCAGAAGGGACACATGTTGTACGAGATGTCACAACATGTTGGTACAACATCCGAGCCTTGCGCAACAAGTCAATGCTACTGCATTTTGGAAGACTTTTTGGTTAAAGATTGGATCAAATTTTATTTCTAATTGGTTTAGCAATGTGATTAGGTGATTTTTTTGACAGTTGGATGAAGATTGATTCAAACTTAAGCGAAGATTTGAATTGGATTTGAATTGTAACAAATCATATCTTATTGGCGAGATTTATGGAGAAAATAATATCCAACAAACTCTGCATTAATTCTGGACAAAATTAAAGATAACATCCAAGGAGAAAAACTTATAGTTATTATGTTATATAAGGAGCTCAAACCTACATTGGAAAGCAATCATTCACATTGAAGATTTTCAAGTGCTAGGGTTTATAACAGTCCTTGTAATTTTATGTACACCTTACTATGTTTCCGTAACTTGACATAGTTATGGTTTGTCTAGTTGAGTTGTATATTCAAAATCTTTAAGTACACCTATATGTTTCAGTAACTTGACATATAAGGTTGTCTAGTTGAGTTATAATATTCAACATTGATAATTTGTTGAATCACCAATCACTAGGGTTTAGTGATTGAGAGAAAGTGAAAGGGGTTTTCATATTTAAGGAGAGTCATAAATAGAAAGTCATTGGATGGTGTTAGTAAGAGGATTTGAATAACATAGAATTTATTGTTTCTTGTAATGCTAATTATACTAACTACTAATAATGAATTTCCTTTCTTGGGTTAGAAGTCAACCTTCTAGATATAGGCGATGTTGCATCGAATTGGGTTACCAATGGTTGTGTTTTTATTGCTTTTTTGCTCCATCATCTTGTACAACTTAATAAGTAAATGTTTTGGTTTATCTTGTTGAACCAATTGTCTAGGACATCGTGTTCGATATTTGTCCCATGAGAAACATAATTTCAAGGTCGATGGCTATTTCAAACAAAGTTTCAAAAATGATGTGGTTTTGAGAACATTATCCCACTTAAGATTAGAAAGGTGCTTGGTACTACAATTGAATGGTGTCTAGTTTACCATGCAAACATGCATGTGTATTCATTACATACAAGAGAGAAAATGTATAACTATTTATGGATAATATGTATACTACAAAAGTTTACGTTATAGTGAGATTATACATCCTATGTCAGAGTTAGACATGAAAAAATAGAGGCAGTTATGGGAATATTGATCCTCTTGTATTGAAGAGACTTCCAGGCCGACCAAGAATTAATCGAAAGATAAGTGTTATCTAAGGTCCATGTGGTCCTCATGATGCAAAAATATCAAACACAATTAAATGTGAAAATTTCGAGGAATTTGGACACAAGCTATTGGGTTGTCAACGAGATAGAACTAAAAAACATATATGAGTACAAAACTTAAATTTTTTGGAGGAATTATTTTCACATGAACATTTACATATTTGTTTTATGTGTAAAAAAACTAAGGCGCGGGGTAAACAGAACAGTAAGAGTGATAACGTAAACATGGTAAATTAAAAACTCATTTTATTCTTTAATAGACATTAAATAACAAAGTTAATCGGCCAATGTTATATTTAAAATCTTGAGATGACAGTGGAAATCCATCATGTAGCTACAAGTCAAGATCACTCAGGAAATAGCCAAGTCACTCATGAGAATGTTAATTAACACTCTTGAATATGAAGACAATCTTGATGTAAACTTTAAGAAGATATGATATAGATGATGTAGTTTATGGATTATATGCTAGTTTTGTAGCAAACTCTATCGAAGTTGAAGAACTTTATCGAAATTAAAGAGTTAATGTAGATGTCAAAATATGTTAGCTTGTTGTTTAAGTTAGCATGTTGAATTGAGTCAATCTGTTGGGTCAATTGTTTAGTATGTTAGTTGAAAGCCAGAGCTTAGTTTTATTATAAGTAGCATACTAGTCATCACTTCTCCAATAAATCCATGATAATCCTAATCAGAGGGAGAAAATGATGTGGTTGAGATTCCATTGTAAACATTGTTTCTCAATGTCTAATTAAATCAAGAATACAAGGTTTTAAACCACTTTGAATTGTCTTTCTTCACTATTTCCTTTACTTTGTGATTTTCTTGTTGAAAAGAAATCGATCATACTCTAATTTTTGAGCATCAATTTCACAACAAATTGGTGCAGTGAGCATGGAGGACGAGATGTCGTCAACAAATTATGAAATTGAGAAACTCACCGATGTGAATGATTTCAGTTTGTGGCGCTTGATGATGCAAGCCCTACTGTTTCAGTAGGGCTTGTTAGAACCGTTGAAAGGATCAGAGAAGATGGATGCTTCCCTAACAGATAAGGAGAAGACGACGAGGATCGAGAAATCCCATAGTGCCATCAAATTGAGCCTTTGTGATAAGGTTCTCTGGCAAGTCTTAAAGGAGACAACATTATCGGGTGTGTGAAGAAAAAGTCCCTATATGAAGTAAGCTTTGTATTTATTCAAGATGAGTAAAGAAAAAGTCCCAGCTGAGCTGCTGGATATGTTCAACGAGTTGATTCTTGATCTTGAAAATATCGAGGTCAAGATTGATGATAAAGACCAAGCGTTGTTGTTGTTGTGTACTTTATCAAGATCTCATGCTCACTTCAAATAAATCCTCTTATATGGAAGAGAGTCCCTGACCTTTGAAGAAGTTCAATCAGCCTTGTACTCGAAAGATTTGAACAAAAAAAGGAGCACAATCCATCATCTTTTGGTGAAGGATAATTCGTAAAAGGAAAATTCTTGAAGAAATATGGTAAATTTGAGGAGAATAAGGGTAAAGTTCTACATAATTCTTATGGTGGTAATGCTCATGCTATTAGGTGTTACCACTGCAAGAAGGAGGGTCACACAAGAAAGGTTTGTCCTTAATGTCTGAATAATCATGGAAAGGATAATGGTAATGCATACATTGTGCAAGATGATTATGAATCATCTGATGACCTGATGGTTTCAAGCAGCGTCTAACAAGGAGTGGATTATGGATTCAGGTTATATTTGGCACATGACTCCAAACAAAGACGTGTTTCATGAATTGTGTGATGAAGATGATGGATCAATGCTGCTGGAAAATAACAGAGCCTGCAAGATTGTAGAAATTGGATTTGTCATATTCAAACTCCATGATGAGTTAATAAGGCTATAGACTGATGTCAGGTATGTACCTGATCTTAAGAGGAATTTGATTTCTCTTGGTGAATTCTACAAAAAATGATATGTTTTAAAAGAAGAGAAAAGTATCCTAATGGTAATGAAAGGGTCAAAGGAAGTTTTGAGAGGCATCAAGAAGCAAGGTTTATATACCCTTGAGGTTGGGGTTGTAAGTGGTTAAATGGATGTGGCATCCACAAAACCTATGCCACATAATGATCTGTGGCATAAGGGACTTGGCCATGTCAGTGAAATATGCATGTTCGAATTGTCGAAACAAAATCTGTTATGTGGTGACAAGGTCGAAAAACTAGATTTTTGTGAACCTTGTGTATTTGGTAAATCATGCAGAGTGAAGTTTAACAAAGGCAAACAAAGAACACATGGATCCCTTGATTATATCAATGCTGATCTTTGGGGGCCTGAAACAAATCCTTCACACCTAGGTACAAGATATTTTCTATCCATAGTTGATGATTACTCACGAAAGTTGTGGGTATTCATTCAGAAAACTAATGATGAAACTTTTGAAAATTTCAAAAGTTGGAAGACTCTGGTTAAAAATCAAACTAGCAAGAACGTCAAGAGGTTGAGGACCGATAATAATCTTGAATTTTGCAATAAGGATTTCGACAACTATTATGTTGCGTCTGGTATTCCAAGACACATAACTACTACATGCATTCCCCAACAAAATGGTTTGACTGAAAGGTGTAATCGAACCATTATGGAAAGAGTGAGGTGCATGTTGTTTAGTGTGGGATTAAAAAAGGTTTTTTGGGTTGAGGCAGTCATGACCGCAATTTACCTGATAAATAGGTGTCCCTAGATTGCTTTGGGGATGAAGACACCTGAAGAAGTTTGGTCGAGACATCTGCCTAATCTCAACAGACTCAGAGTATTTGGCTGTGTAGCCTATGCTCATATTAGGCAAGATAAATTCGAACTTAGAGCTCTAAAATGTATTTTTCTTGGATAGCCTGAAGGAGTCAAAACTTATAGGTTGTCGTGCTTAGAGCCAGGTCACAAGAAGTGTATCACAAGTCGATATGTAGTTTTTAATGAAGCTGGGATGGCTTTCAAGAAAACTGATGAAGTTGGTCGAAGTACGAAGATATCTGTAAAGGAGATGGAACAAGAAGAGATTCCTGTTGAGGTGAAGCATAGTGATGCTGAATTGCATAATCCATATGAAGTCGAAGAAGAAGGACATGTTGCCGATGAAGATGAGGAGACTGATAATGACTACCTGCTGGCAAGATATAGGTCGAGAAGAGTCATCAAGCCACCTCAGAGACTTGGTTATACATATCTCATATTTTATGCCTTAATCTCTACAAGCGATGTTCTGGATGAAGAGCCTAGAAACTAAGGAAGTTATGAGGAGTCGAGACAAGACTGAATGGCTTAAAGCCATGGATGATAAGATGAAATCTATTCATGATAATAACACTTGGGAGTTGATCGAGAAACCTACAAGGGCTAGGTTATTTAGTTGTAAGTGAATTTTCAAGGTTAAAGAAGGAATCGAACGAGTGATGTCAAAGTGATTTAAGGCAAGATTGGTTGCTAGGGGTTTACTAAAAAAGAAGGTGTCGACTTTAATGATGTGTGCTCACCTATTGTAAAGAACATATCCATTAGAATGTTGTTTTCCATAGTTCAACTTATAACTTGAATAGATGGATGTAAAGACATCCTTCTTGTATGGTGATCTAGATGAAACAATCATGATGAGGCAACCTGAAAGATATGCAGAAAAGGGAAAAGACGATTATGTGTGCAAGTTGAATAGGTCGTTATATGGCTTGGAACAATCTCCTTGACAATGGAATATCAGATTCGACAAGTTCATGACACGTTTCACCAGGAGCCAGTTTGACCACTATGTTTACTTCAGACTTCGACTTGGAAATTCACTTGTTATTTTGTTGCTTTATGTGAATGAAATCCTCATAGCAAGCAACAACGTCGAGGTTGTTATGAAGGTGAAGACTGAACTCGATAAGGTGTTCGACAAAAAGTATCTGGGAGTTGCCTCCAGGATTTTTGGGATTGACATCCATAGAGATAGAAAGCAGTCAAAATTATGCTTATCTCAAGAGACATACCTATAGAAGATTCTTGACAAGTTTGACATGTCGAATTCAAAGCCTGTTGTAACAACGATTAATCCTCAATTCAAGTTGAATTTGACTCAAAGTCTTAGTACTGAAGTCAAAAGAGCTTATATGAATATCATTCAATATACTAATATAGTAGGTTCTTTGATGTATGTTATGGTCTGTACGAGGCTAGACATAACGTACGAAGTGAGCCTTGTAAGCAGGTATATGGCCAATCCTGGGAAAGCGCACTAACAAACATTGAAGTGAATTTTAAGGTACATAAATGAGTCTCTGAGAAAAGTATTAATTTATGGTGGAGTTTGTGGTGATGATAACAAAGTATAAATTGAAGGATTTATCAACTATGATTATGCAGGTTGGATTCCAGAAAATCTATTTCTGGATATGTGTTCACTATGTTTGACACAACAATCAGTTGGAAAGTAACACTTCAGAAGGTTCTTGCCTTATCAACCACTGAAACGAAGTATATTGCCCTCATTGAAACTGTGAAAGAAGCATTGTAACTTGAAGGTTTTGTTAAGGAACTGAAACTTCAAGGCCATGTCAAATGTGATAGTTAAAGTGCAATACTTCTGTTGAAGAATTCAACCTATCATGCGCGAACCAAACACATCGAAGTGAGGCTGCATTTCGTCAGAAAGATAATTGAGCATGGAGAAGTCCAAGTGCTGAAGATTTCGACTGATGATAATACTGCTGATATGATTACGAAGACATAGTCAAGTTGCAAGTTTTTTCCACTATATGTAGCTGATAGGACTGCATAATGATAGGTAGTTTGTTTTGTGGTTCAGAATTTGTTCAAAGGTGGAGATTTGTAGCTTATGGGTTATAAGCTAGTGTTATAGAAAACTTTGTCGAAGTTGAAGAGCTCTGTCGAAGTTGAAGAGTTAGTGTAGCTGTCGAAATATGTTAGTTTGTTGTTTAAGTTAGCATGTTAAATTGAGTCAGTCTGTTGACCAATTGTTTAATATGTCAGCTGAAAGATAAAATTTAGTTTTCTTATAAATAACATACTAGTCATCACTTCTCCAATAAATCTCTGATAATCCTAATTAGAGGGAGAAAATGGTGTGATTGAAATTTAATTATAAATACTATTTCTTAATGTATAATTAGATCAAAAATCTAGAGTTATAAACCATTTTGAATTGTCTTTCTTCTCTCTTTCCTTTACTTTGTGGTTTTCTTCCTAATAAAAAGACCCGATCATAGGCATCAATTTTACAACAAATGACTTTAGAGATATATTTTTATTTTAGAGATATGCATATGATTTTGGAGATATTTTGATAGACATTTCCTGTTTTTAGAAATATGATGTATTAGTACAAGTTAATGAGTTAATTGTCATTCCCAATTTGATTGTTACAATTCTAATACATGTTTATGAAAGATTTTGAGTTTATCAGTTATATACTTACTTTGATACATGTATTTTAACAACAAAAATTTTCTGTAACAGAGCCACTAATATTACTTTTGATTTAAGCCAAAGTATAATTTCGTTTGTGTAACAGAGGCTAATTTTTTTGCAAAAGTTTTGATTTAAGCTAGCTAAAATGATGTGCAGGCAACCTACCATATTTTCAATTAGTACCATAGCAATTACAAGTTACAAACAAGTCAATTTGTAATTAGACAAATGAAACAAAAAATGATTAATAGTTAATTACAGTAAGAGATGCAAATATGCAATATTAATTAATGTAAAACCAGAGAAAGTGACTGTCATTTAGATAGACCTCAAAGAGATTACTGTAATTTTTAGGACTGGTAATGTATTTTCCCCAAAAAAAGAATAAACAAACATGTCATGGATTGTAAAAGAAAAGATATTTTTTACAACAAAGGAAAAGATGCTAGCTTTGACTGGAAATATTGAATATGTCCTTTAAGAACAATAAAAGGTAGAAGACAATAAAGGACCTTTTTGTGATGCGAGAGTATAGTAATATTACTATATTTTAAAGATAGCGAGTGGTTATTAACCATGATTCTCTCATTAGAAAATTTCTCGAATCACTTTTCATCCAACAAGCAGTCGCGGGATCTTGGGATACAAAAGGGAATATGTCAATTATTTCCACAAAAAATCATAGTGGAAACGTGCATAATTGAAAGTCCTTAACATTATAATACCACATGAAAGCAAAGTGGATGCTTTTACCGACATGCGTGTCTATATAAAAGCAGTGGTCGAATAAAATGAATGTTTTAACCATGAAATGGGGACTAACCCGTTGGGTTATGATTGAGTTTTGATGGGACGCTAATCATGTTAAGGTGACGTGACACGTTGCTTATTTTGTTTTTGGATTTATCTCAACTTTTTCTTTGTTTGATACTTTGATTGTAACATTGTACTTAAGTTTATTTATGGCACATGTTGTGTTTTACTGGTAAGTAGGAGTACTATTTATAGCTATTAGAAAAAAAAATCATTTCAGTTACGGTAAAAATACGTATTTGATTAATGAATAGTCTTATTTCATAGAAAATTTACAGTCATAAATAGTAAATAATTCTTGTTGTCCGTTTTAAACTGCATTGGAACTAGATAGAAACAAAAAGGGTTCAGCGATTTCGGCTTCGTCTCGTCATGCTATCCCAAAATATCAACGTTCCCGCTCGGATATAAACACAAACACTTGGCCTACACAACTCACGTCTTTCCCATACCCCAAATCACAGAATGAAGTACGTTTTGATCACCGGAGGAGTAGTAAGCGGCCTCGGCAAAGGCGTCACCGCCAGTAGCATCGGCGTCGTGCTTAAGGCCTGCGGCCTTCGCGTCACTTCCATCAAAATCGGTTCTCACTCCTTCTCTAACCACCTTTTCTCTTTTTAAGCAACTCAATTCATTGTAACATTCACTTATTCTCAAAACTTTTTGCGCAGATCCGTATTTGAACATTGACGCTGGGACCATGTCTCCCTTTGAGCATGGAGAGGTTTTTGTTCTTGATGATGGCGGAGAGGTTTTTTTTTTCATATATAGATACATACTTTTACAAGCTTCAATTTGAATTAGTTATGGTTATAGAAGTGTTTAATTTGTTTTTTATTTTACTTGTTGGCTTTTGACTTTTAAAGGTTGATTTGGATTTGGGAAATTATGAGCGTTTCCTTGATGTCACGCTTACAAAGGATAACAACATCACTACTGGGAAAATATATCAGGTGCATGCTTGTTTCATTTCTGTCATGGAGTTAATTTAATACTATATTTTGTGCTGATTTTTAGCTAACTGTTGTTTTTCGTTTCTTGTGATTATTATTATTAGTCTGTTCTTGAGAAGGAGCGTAAAGGGGATTATCTTGGGAAAACTGTTCAGGTAATACACCACAAGTGTGCGTGTGTGCGAGCATGTGATGTATATTTACCTGTTGATTGATTGCTGGATACTTTCTGTGGATGATAAAGAGAAGATTGCTGACCTTGCTGGTGTTTTGATGAAATAGGTGGTTCCACATATCACTGATGCCATCAGAAATTGGATTGAGTCGGTTGCTTTGATCCCAGTTGATGGAAATGAAGACCCTGCTGATGTCTGTGTGATTGAGCTTGGAGGCACTGTGGGTAAGATTTTGCATAACCAATAATGCTTTTGTTGAAAGCTGCTTTATCCTTTTCAATCAATTATGAGGGAGCATAATAACGTTTTTGCTTATTTACAGGTGATATTGAATCTATGCCATTTATTGAGGCTCTGCGGCAATTATCCTTTCAAGTGGGTATGAAAAAGCATATTTTACTTTTACACTAACATTACTTGCTATTTACTAAAACAGTTTTTTGTTTTCAAATAATCAACATAATATAGTATAGTCATTAGTTGAAGCTATTTGCAATATATATATATTAAAGGTGTAAGTACTTTTGTCAAACAATTATTAAGTTTTGTAGATTTTATTGGTTTTTTGTTGCTCAATACATGATATGATCCGAGTACTCAAATAAGTGTGAATTTGTTTGTGCGTGGTGGTATTGATGCTAATTTTATTTAAGGTCAATCTAGACTTCTTAAGTTGGTAGAATTGTCTCTAGATGAATTAATTAATCTTATTAAAAGTGCTTTTATGGATGTTGAGATGAGAATGCTGGTGATGAAATTGGTACAAGTACAACTAGTATTAGTAGTCAGTTGAATAAAGTCAAGGGCCAAGACTTCTTTTAAATAGGATTATTGATGTTTTGTTTTAGTTTTATATTATGACATTGGATTGGGTAAACATACATAATTTTAGTGTTGATTTTAGCGGGAAAAGAAATATTTTGATATGGACCATATAAAGATAAGTGTTTTTGTGTTTATTATGGACACTAGTTTCTCTTTGCAAATTATGATCGTTATGTACTGATATAGTTCTATATTAATAAAGGAATATCGTTTTATCATTTTACAATTTTCACATTTTCATATAGCAATGGAATGTCATCTTATATCGATAAATAACATTTTACTCTCATTATTCCTTCTCAGGGCCTGACAACTTCTGTCTCATCCATGTTAGCCTGATACCAGTGTTGGGTGTAGTGGGGGAGCAAGTACTACTTCATTACTTGTGCATTACAGCTTCAGACATTTAGATATTTTTGTCTCATGTTTAGTGCAATATTTTTTTTCCAGAAAACAAAGCCTACACAACATAGTGTCAGGGAACTGAGAGCATTGGGCCTGACCCCTCATCTTTTAGCAAGTCGCTCTGCTGAGGTATATCATTGCACCAGTTGGTGCCTAGATGCATTTAAAATTGTTATAATGTGTAACAGTGGTTGCTTCAAAGTCTTAAGGTTGAAAAATTTAAGACTTTCTCATACGTTCATACATTCTTTGTATGCACATCATACTGATCTTTTCTTTCTAGCCATGTGAATATTGATGTTAACCAGAGTTACAAAACTCAGGCTCCACATTTAACAACAAACATAATCATTATTTTGCATCTGGTAGTCTAGAAGTATTTGCTGTATTATTCATCCCAAGTCTATGCGACTTTCGAATTGGTTAATCTATTACTGATTGAATCCTATTAAAACACTGCAGTGAACTTTAGTAAGGGTAATGCTAGGATGAGTACTGTTATTAGAGTGAATGTTTGTGATATTGGGCCTTACCGTGCACTGTCATAAGACCAGGTACTGTGTCTGTTGGAGGAAATCTGGATTCTTGGTAAAACAATAAACAGATTGTTGTTGTTAAAGATCAAGGATTGAAACTCAGTGCTATTGCAAAAGTTACTTATGTGGTTATGTGGATTTGACAACTTATGTGACACTGATTTTGCTCTTGCTTCTCCTTGAGATTATGGTCTGACAATTAAGTGGCTCCATTTTATAGGATTATTGCCTCAATAGTTGTACACTTAGGAGAATACAGTGGTTAATTGAATTAATCTGCTCATGTTAATATTTTTTCCCCACAATCTTAACTTGCTGTCAATAGCACAGCCGCTACAGCAGCTATAACCCCTGAGCAGCGCTGTGCTGCTCCCAGACAGGTTGGAGCGTTCCAGATTGGTGTAGTGGCTGCTATAATGGGGGAGGGAAGCAGGAGTGTTTAACGGTGGAAGCAGAGCGAAGCGGCCACTACAGCCCATAACTGGCCAAAAAAGATTATGCCCTACCTTAATTTTAGACTCGTTAAAGGGTTTATTTGGGGTTTTTCGATCTAAAAAAAATCCTAAATCCCTCTCTTCTACTGTACAATATGATTCCTCTCTTCTCTTCGTCTCTGTTTCTTTTTTTTTGTTGACAATCTGTTTCGGTTTCTTACTGTTTCGTCTTCCTCCCCTATTTCATTTCTTTTCCTTTTCCTTCTGTTTCTATTTTTTCTTCTTCTTGACTTCTTTGTATTGGGGAGGATGAAGAGGACTAAAAATCTAGTAGTGGAGGAAGTAACGATGAAGAATTAGGTTTTCATGATGCTTAAACTTTTATGTGTTTTAATGTTTAGTTACTTTAAGTTTTAGAGGCTTAACTTGTCTGCTTGTCTGTTTCCTTAAATTTTGTTGGTATTTACAAGTATATTTTTCTTAAGACTTGTGGCTTTTGTTTCTAATTCTGAATATTTCATGAATTTTGAGTAATTTATTTCATTTTCCCAGAAAAATGTGTTTATGAATATCAACTGTATAATAATTCCTAAATGCATTAAGTAGTGTCTGCTCCACGTTTCTGCTCTGCGATCCAAGATTGATAACTATATTTTCAGTGTTTCTTAAATATTTTCTTCTGTTTGGGAAGCTGTGTCTTTAATGTTAGTTTGGCTATATTGGTAGCTAAAAAATACTGCTATTCAATGTGCAGCCTCTGCTGGATAGCACCAAGGAAAAACTCTCACAGTTCTGCCATGTTCCGGTATGTTTTCAGTGAATTAAGCTTGTTTCTTTTTCCAGGCAAGCTTTGATTTATTAGTTATTGATCTGTATTTTATGTATATTTTTTTCTTCAGATTAACAATATTCTGAATATCCATGATGTACCAAATATTTGGCATATTCCCCTGTTACTTAGAGTGAGTCTCTAATTAAATTTTAGTGCCATTGAGTCTTGGCTATTTATATTTTGTGTAATTGTTTTCCTCTTAATGTCTGGCTTCTATTTCAGAATCAAAATGCCCACCATTCAATTTTGCAGCAGTTTAACTTACTTAGGTGAGTTTTTGATTTGTCTTTTATTTACATAACTGGCCAAAGTATGCAGTATCACATGTATAAATTTTCTAACTGGATGAAGCTTGTTGTCAGATAAAATCCCACGCATAAATTCTGTAGCACTCTAGATATATTGACTAAGAAAAGAACAGGCAAGAGATCTGGATCACATCCCTGGGCCGTCTTCTGGTTGAAAAAAATTATTTTTAAAATTTTGATCAATATTTTATGTTACAGTATATCACTGTAGTGACTAAAAAACTGCTACAGTAATTCAAACAGTGGCTCAATCTTTCCAGCACCTCTTAATACACTATAGTTGATCATGCTCTACATATTGTCTTTTCCCTGTTTTGATTGATGAGAAATTTGAGATGTAGCCCAATAATAAAGAGTGCGTTGATTACAGTCTCAATGGTAATGCAATAAATAATTGTAGCATTTATCTTCCAACTGTCCCTTGCATCTTGTCAACTTGAGTTGATCTTATGATTGTTCACTTATGAACAACTGTAGCACTTGTTTTTTGGTTAGTGGGTTGATCTTGGAATTGTTCACTTATCAAAATATACTTTGAATCTCTTGAAAGTCTTTTCAATTGTTATTTAAGTTTCTGAAAAACTATAGTTCATATGTGGGAATTTCTTAATGATCCAAACAAACAATTAAAATCTGGACAAAATCCAAACACATCATATGTTGATCATATTTTGGAATGTCCTGCTGGATATGTCGTTACTTGTTTTCCATTCTTTTATTGAAAAATAAACCGATAATCGGAAACATTAGTCTGTCTCACTTTTAAATTCCTTTGCAGCCGTGCTACGCCTCCTGATTTGCAGCAATGGACTGAGATGGCTGAGAGCTATGATAATCTTACTGAATCTGTTAGCACTATATATGCCGTTGACAATGCTCTTTCTAAATATATCACAATATTTTATGCATGTGAATGAGAGCATTTTGAACTTTACAGGTTAGGATCGCGATGGTGGGAAAATATGTTGGTCTAACAGATTCATATTTATCCGTTGTAAAGGTGAGCTGATCTTTCCCTTGATATTCATCCCAAGAATGGCAGGATAACAATATATGTTATGGGAATATTGTTTCAAGATTAGTGTATTACTATATAGCTATCAACATTATTTAGATAATAGTGTTTCAATTTTTCTATAAATTTTTTTCTTTGTCTGGTTCTTTCCATAAATTTGATGTCATATTTACTAGCAACGATTTGAGTTTCACATTTTTGCTGTATTCTTAAAACTGCCATCACTTATTGGTTTATGCATGCTTTATTTTATATAATCTAAAGTGTACATATATTTAGAATTTAGAATTGTTTTAATTATTTCTTTGACAACAGTGTTTTTATTTGTTCTAATGTCATCGACATATACTGAATATTTTGATTTTTTTAATGCCTCGTTTATTTAAAGGCCCTACTGCATGCTTGTGTTGCACGCTCAGTGAGACCATCAATTGACTGGATTGCAGCTTCTGACCTTGAAGATGACAGTGCAGAATCTGTAATTTTTTCTTTCAAATTGCATTTGAAGAAATTCAGTTGCTTCTCATTATGCTGGTAATCAGGCTTATCTCATTTTAATTTTGTGGTTTTACTCTTTCAGACACCAGAAGCACATGCTGCAGCATGGAAGACTCTGAGGGTAAGTGCACTAGAAGCACATACAGTTTATGGAAGTTTAGTCTATTCTATCTAGGAAGTGTAGTGAAAAATGTTGAGCCCTTTGAATTTTAATTATGTGATTCCGCTAAATGCTAGACGATTTTTAGTTGAGAAATTAAAAAAAACATATTTTCTCTATGCATTCAATATCTATGATGGAACAGCTGGACTTTCTGTGATGAAATAGTATTTCTTAGAATTTAGATTGGGGCTTAACTCAATCTCAATAAACTGACTTGTAAACATTATTCAGTTTGTATCACTATTTAATGTGGAATTCTCATCAGTTAACACACCCTTTACACCCAAGACTGACTATCTAGAGTATGAGCGGGCTCAATCCCTCAAAATTGGCTTGTAAATACTTCTATCCTATGTGGGACTCTCCACACGATTAATACAATACAAAGAAGGATGTTCTGCTTTTGAACCTGCAATCACAACCATTTTTTGAGGGAATTTTTACTTGCAGAGTGCAGCTTGTGTCTTGGTTCCCGGAGGATTTGGAGATCGTGGTGTGAGGGGCATGATGCTAGCTGCCAAATATGCCAGAGAGAACAACGTTCCTTACCTGGGGATTTGCTTGGGAATGCAAATTTCTGTAATTGAGTTTGCTAGATCAGTAAGTAATTTTCTGTTTATTTGTTATTTGGTTTTTTCTGACTGCATTCTTTTCTTAGTAATTCAACTTTCATTCTTAGGTTTTGGGTTGGGAAAGAGCAAACAGTGTAGAGTTTGATGCCCAAACACCGAATCCTGTTGTAATTTTCATGCCAGAGGTAGGTATACATGTCTGCCCCCACCCCATTTTCCAATTCATTTTCCTTGTTGTAATGTCTGCTAGTCAAAAACAGGGTTCACGGACGCATATGGGAAGTACCATGAGACTTGGATCTCGAAGAACACTCTTACATACACGGGATTGTATCACTTCCAAACTGTATGTGATGTATCTATCTCACTGTAGTATTTTTAACGATAAATGAATGATGAACATGTTAAATATCTCTTTCACGGCATATGTCGTCTCTCTTTTCCGTTAGATAACTTTTTTCTGGCAGTATCTGCATATATGAAATCTCAGGCTCCTTGTTCCTTGGTCTGTCGTTCTGAAGGGCACATGTCAATAATGGTGTCTGGTTGGTTGGTGACCAAGTGCTCAATTATCATCAGAGAATGGTTTGATTAAAATGAATATCTGGACTGATTAAATATGTTTTTTTGTGATATTACATTTCAAATGTGATTGCGATTCAATTCTGCCTTCACTGTAGACTAGACTTCAAGGGAAGGGTAGGGGTGGGCTGGGTGGCTCAATTCTTGAATTCATTCTTCTTGTGCTGCATTATACTGTTCAGTTGCTATAAGACTCCAATATATAGCTGCTTTTAATGATTAATTATGTTCTCAGCACTCATTTTGTGTATGTTAATATCTTCGCATGTTTCTAATTGTCAGGTACGGAAGTTCTGAGTATGTGGATGAACGGCATCGTCATAGATATGAGGTGTGGTTATAACCTTCTTTTTTGGTTACTGTCTGTTCTAGAAACAGGTGTTGAGTAGTCTTCTAATTTTGCATTTGCATTTGCATTGTTCAGGTAAATCCGGATGTCATTGAAACTTTAGAAGAAGCTGGGCTAAAATTTGTTGGCAAGGATGAAAGTGGAAAACGAATGGAGGTATTTTTTCTTCTTGGATAGGGTTTGGATGTTAAACAATATTGACAAGAACTGTAGTTGACTACCTGTAAGTTTCAATTCCACATGGTAGTATTTGTTATCCTGCATTTGTGTTTCTATATTTTACTGTTACACATAATTCACTTCCTTTATTGCTTTCCTGGCAGTTTGAATTTGACATGGGAATATTTGTTATCCTGCATTTGTGTTTCTATATTTTACTGTTACACATAATTCATTTCCTCTACTGCTTGTTTTTCCCATTTTCTCCTTTCTGCATGGAGAACGGAACTGTTTTCTTGATTTTAAGAAATGCTCTCTTGTGCGCAGATCTTAGAGCATCCAAGTCACCCATTCTTTGTTGGCGTGCAGTTTCACCCTGAATTCAAATCTCGGCCTGGGAGACCATCTGCTTTGTTTTTAGGTACACTTCTCACTTATGAATTAGCATTTAATATCTCATGAGAGACCATCTGCTTTATTTTTAGTTACTTTTTAGTTTTCAGTTATGAATTATTCCCTCAATTTCAAAATTTCGGTTTCAAATAATCATTTTCATCCATCATCCATCATCCATCCCTGTTTTGATTATGTTTACTCTATTAAATATTATGACTGCACCTTGAGTGTAGGTCTCATATTGGCGGCAACAGGGAAGTTGGAAGAACACATCACAAGTATTCATGAGAATGGAAGCTGATGTACGATTCTTTACTATAGGACTCATTCCTACATTACTTTTCTAAGTTAAATTGGTTCTCTTAAGGGAAAATAATTGGGACGGCAAGAGAAAGGGAAGTAGGAACAGGAGGAATGGGAAACCCTGAAGTGGAGTATGTGTGCAGCTGCCTCATGCTTCCCTAGGTTGGTTCTCATTCATATCAGTTGCAAAGGAATATTACTTGCATCTTGTCCATTTAGTTCATCACCATAAGTCCCTAGATTAATAATTTTTAATATTAAATTAACTTAATAATAGAGCATATGCTAAAAGGTTGCAAATACTGTTATATCGGCTGCCGTGACGTAATAAAAACAATCATGGCATCTAGAGTTGTAACTTCGTTTAGCTAAGGAGATGTCTGCTTTCCTTGGTTGATAGATTCATCAATTCTCGGCTACACTTAGCTAAATAGTATGGCCAGACCTATTCCCTTAGTTGTATAGATTGCTTTAGAAGTAATACAAATATCATATTTTCTGATATAACATAATTTGTGTCATCGTTTTCGACTTTCATTGCAGAAAATGAAAGTATTGATGATTGTTTGATGTGCATAGAGGTCTGGAGCAGAGCTAAATTCCTTGTGTACACTATAAGGAAGTTACTCTTTTATTTTAAAGCTGACTGTTGCCCCGACACTTACGGATTTATATATTACTACAGTTTAAGAATGTTTCATTGTTCAGTTTACCATGCCCTAAATGTACGTGCGCCTTTTCTATTTATGTTTGCTAATTAGGTTTAAAATTTTCTCAACAAATGAAATTGTTTGAAGATAATATTATAATTATGTTTTATGGTTGTAAATTTTGTCGCATAAGTCTGTGAGTTATATGCCAATCCTATCTGTTTAAAATATTGAAAGTATGTTGTAAGAAAGTTGCACCCAAAAAGTTTTAACGAAAAATAAGGATTTATACTTTGAATGCTATGATCAAGATAAAAAAATGTGATGTCATTTTATTATAGTCTTTTTTGTTAATTTTATCATAATCACAAATTTTTTATTATTGTTATTATTCAGTCAGTTTTTTATACTATCCTATCGTTCGTAGTATAACACGACTACTTGTATTATTATTATTCAGTTTTTTGTAGTATCCTATCGTTCGTAGTATAACACGACTACTTGCAAGTTGAGTTTCGGATTTCATCTTCTAATCATTAGCATTTTTGACAATGCGGGAATTCCTTATTTTCTTCGGTGTTAATAAAGGGTATAAACAAAGTTCAAAGAAAAAAAGAAGGCACATAAACAAGTGACTGTAGTGACATATTCTTTTAAGCTAAAAATTAAGTGGTAACAAAATCCCGCTGTACTGTCTTTCCTCTCATTTTTTGGACAAAAAAAGTTCAAATGATCGTAGCATCAAAAATATAAAAAAAAAGGAAAGTTGAAGTTGATTGCAGAAAATAAAAGAAAGTAATTTTGCATGTATAAGAAGAATATGTCAATTTGTGTCTCTGCTGGGTGTTTCCTTGTTGTATTGTAGAAGAGAAATCTGGCGCTGAAGTCTCATTTGCTGATGGAATTTAGCAATGAACTCATCAGCACGTTTATCTATTCCTTGTACACCAACTTCTTGCACTTCTTCTCTAAAACCCATTTCTTGACACCCTTCAACCCCATGATCAAGTTCTTGGTCATAATCTCCTGCATCAACGAGATCACTATTTCTCCCATTGTCATATTCAACAATACCATCATCATCATCAAAATCATAATCAAAATCAACACGCGAATTTATACACGGAATATGAAAACGCATGGATGATGGACGATACATCTTGACATTGAACATAGGTGTCTCATCGAATGAAAGTTCACGCTCAAAGAAGTGAATTTGATTATCGGGTGTGTTTGTGTGTCCGAGGCGCTTCAAATACTTTGGCACAAGACGCAGCTCCGTCACTAGCTTGCGCCTAAACACACCACTTTTTCTTGCCCACAACAATGAAAGCCGCAGGATGTTCCATGCCCTACGGCCAACATTACGATTCTTCAAAGACATGATGTTGTTATCTTTAACTATATGCTAAAATCTGTTTGAATTAATGTAGGTGAAATACAATGTGAGAAAGAATGTAGTAGCTATATCGAGTGAAGTAGAAACTCTTTTTGAAGATGCAGAATGTTGATGATGTATGGAAATTGATGGTTCTCTTTTATATGTAAAACAGAAATAGAATGATTGATATATTTTGAGAATTTAAGACGCGTAGCGTGGTGTGAGAAAGAGACAGTTTAGTTTTTGTCAGTTTAATGTTTCTATTTAAAGTGTGAACTGTGATCGGAGCCCAAAGACAAAGTGCCAACTCGTTAAGGACACGTCTTTACAATACGCGGTTGGAAACAACCTGGAACATTGTTTGTTGTTGAGAAATACATATTTTTTGAAAGCCAATAAAATGTTAGTAAGGGTTATTTTGGAAATTTTCATGTGCAAAATAGAGAGATGGGACCCACGGTCACATGAAATGAAGGCTGCTTTTAGTTGGATTACAGTTGAACACCGTTTGGACTTTGCTTGCTTTCAAATTAACGTCTCACACGATTATAGTATTCCTTTGTTTTTAAACAAAGTTAAGGTACTTTGAACAAGTAAACGTTTGCTTAATGCCAGTGGTCTTAGAAACTAAACTTCTAGTTCTACTAATATTGTATTGTGGGTCCACTGCTCCAACAACCATTCGGCTGTTGAAACTTCAAAGGAACTCTGTTGAAATTGGGCTCACATTGGTTGGTTGGGTAAAATGAATATGTTATTGTGAACAGTGCTTATAGCTTGATTTTTAGTTACAGTAGGATTAAGGGTAGCAATATTTTACATTCTTTATGCCAACAAAATTTTAGTGTTTTTGTTTTAGAGTAACAATAACAACAAGATTCTAGTTACAGATCAATTTCACATTAATTTTAAAAAAAAGACTACTCTATATAATTCAATTGCAATGAACATACATAGCAGACTCCAAGTCAACGAAACTATAGAGCCCAATCTCTTTGAGACTCGCATGCCGCTTCAGTCCCACATTATTGATCTCATTCCAATGACAATTCTCGTAGCCCATAATATCTATTGATGATAAATATTTATCTAGTTATTCTTATGTATAGGAATTTTATTTTAAAATAATCATGTATTTCAATTTTTTTAAAATAATTAATAATTCAAAAAAAATACCAAAATAATCAGATTTTGAAGAGGATGCGTCAGGTGAATTGGTGCATCCCTAATGCATTAAGAGGAGGCGTCAATAGCATTGACACATGCATTGGACCCCTCATGAGGAGGCGTCAATGTTATTGGCGCATGCATTGACCCTCATGAGGAGATGTCAATGCTCCAGGCGCCAAGGTCCAATGGATCGTGTATGTGCCAATTCATCTAGCGCATACACCCCTTGTATTTTGTTTTATTTAATTTTTATAATTTATAATTTTTTTTATTTAATAAATAAAAAATAGTAATGGAAAAAAATAAATTTATTGATGATGTAATAATTGGTTACATTGAACTGACAATAAACTAATGACCGCCCCGATTATAACGCCCCCCTGTTCCACATCCAGGTGTGTTAGTTTGTCTCCGAGGTCTCCCACGATTTTCTTGAGGTGTTTGAGGTCTTTGTGTGTTGACCTGATCGAGCGATGGTTGGTGGGAAGGTCTGGCGGAAGTTCCAGTGGTATTTGACAGATGTGTCATCATTTGTTCCCAATATCCAGTTCGTTGGGGTTGGATGAATTAGGGACGGTATAGTAGCCCAAATTGGGCCATTGAGTCGTTTTGGAAACGAAGCAATGATTCTTGGGCGTACTATAGTTAAACAATGGTTGGGTGTTATGTTGATGGGATGTTTGGGTGGTCATTGGTGGAGGGCTACGATGAAGTGACCCACATGAATCACCCGGGCTATAGACGGTTGTGGTTGCGGGGTTTGATTCTTGGTATTCTTTTTGGGTGGGTGGTATGAATGGATTGCGACGCTGGATGGTTGGTTGTTGGATTGATGGCATGAACGGGTTGCGAGGTTGGGTGTTTGGTTGTTGTGTGTATGTGGTAGGTTGAAGTTGTGTGGTTGGTTGTTGGGTTTGGGTGGGTTCACATTGGTGTTGGGTGGGGAATTATTATGGGGCGTACGATGACGAAGCAAGTTGGCGTGGATCCATCAAATACCGCGACTCAGATACAAATTGTTGAGTTGTTACCGACCTAAACCATGCCATATATTGTTGAGTTAGTCTTGCACCATAGATGACTGATTCATTTAAGATGTGTTGTCGTCGATTCCTCCATTGACGACACATCTCTTTTGCAAAGTCTCTCCAGTCAGAATAATCTCATTGTGCATCAACCCTTTTTTGATGCAAATTCCTCAAACACGTGGGAGATTCTAGAATCTGTTGTACATGCCGAACTGCAATTTGACCCGGTCACTCTGGTGCATTTCCACCGTAGTGAATCAGATAATCGGTGTCTTCGATGTCCAAACTGCAACATCGTCATGATTCACATCATGATCCAGACCCATATATGGCCTCCAGATAAACTGTAAAAAAATACGAAACGATTAGATGAAAAATAATTTGATAAGTATTTTTAAATTAAAATATAGTTGTGTAGGATTATTACATCGTCATGTTTAATGTGGTCCAATAGATTGCGATAAACTACAATAGCGTGCTTCAGACACCTATTGTAGTTCATCTCCCTTACTGACCACCTTAGATAAAAAAAGTGAAAAATATTATTTACTGTTAATTATAATATAAAATATAATTAACTAAATGGTAAATGGTAAAGTGTTAGACTTACTTGGTTGCAAACGGGAACACGAATGGGCGCTTATTTATCGAGGTGAGTGACAACATTCTTGACCAACCCCAAGTTTGAAGCAAATACGCACATGAAAAAAAGTACAGGTATTCTTTTTTGCAGTTTTACACATTGCACTATATAGATGGACCAACACAGCTGAACCCCAACTATAAGTGTTTACCTTATTAATGTTGCGTGATAAAGGTAAATACATTATATTTACAGAACTACCTGTACTTTCTAGAAACAAAAAATTACCAAATAAAATCATAATATAACACCGAGCTTTTATTATTTTCTCGTACTCGGTTGAATCTTCGAACAATACTATATTAGCATAATATTGTTTAAGGTATTTTAAATTTATACCTTGCCCTCTTGCTTGACCGGATGTCTCTCCCCCAGTTTCGTCGTCTAACAAAGGGGCACCCAATAATTCATTGTAGATATTGTTGTCTTGGTTAACTCTGCCATTCACGGCCTTTCCATCTATACGGAGACCCAACAACATGTACACATCCTCAAGTGTGACGGTACACTCACCAATCGAAAGGTGAAATTAGTGGGTCTCGGGTCTCCACCTCTTCAACAAATCAAGAATGAACTTGTAGTCCACCGAGTACGTAACAATGTTGAGTAGATTTCCAAATCCACATCCTCTAATATATGGTTCTATTAAAGGATCATGGGGGTACATATTCATGTACACGACATCTAAAATGCTTCGGATCCTAATAACACAAAAGTAAGAAATGCAATAAGAAGAAGAAATACATAATCAACAAAGACAACTCTATAAGAAGTAAGAAAAACATAGATAACAAAGGTATAAGACTAAAAATGGAAAAAGTAAAAAGAGAGAGATAACATACAAATGTCGAGATATTCTCGAGTGTGCCTCTGTGTTCATCGCCCATAGTCAACAAAGTCATGATTTGATGTTGCAGAGCTTGAGTGTGGTAGAGAAATAGTGTGACAAAGAAGAATATAGGTGAGTATTGATGAATATGGTTTGATATTGTTGATATGAAAGGCTATTTATAAATGAATGAATGAGTAGGTTTGCAACCTAAGAAGAATGGATTGGTTGCATGCAATGGCAAAAGAAGACAATGGAATGACAAAATGCAGAAACCACATGTGAAGAATCCTTTGTCCTAGGCGCATGTGAAGAATCCACATGCAAATGAAGAGGCGCCCTTCCTCTTGGCGCCTGCATGTGATTCTTCACATGCAAGGAAGAGGCGCCATTCCTCTTGGCGCCTTAGTGCAGGGCAATGGGAATGGCCCTTCCTAGTGGTGCCTATGTTTAGTTGATGTGAATGGGCGCCCTTCCAATTGGCGCTTAAGTTGCTTTATGGCGCCTAGGGAATGGGCGTCGGTTAGGGAATCTTAGGGCTCAGGGATTCCTTGCTTCAGATATTCCTAGATTCCCTAGGCGCATGT
The DNA here is from genome assembly GCF_024323335.1 of Lathyrus oleraceus. Lineage (NCBI taxonomy): Eukaryota > Viridiplantae > Streptophyta > Magnoliopsida > Fabales > Fabaceae > Lathyrus > Lathyrus oleraceus. The sequence goes on from NC_066584.1 coordinate 359,009,202, forward strand.
GTGTTCTTGTCACTCTTGTCACTGCATGTGGATTCTTTTTACTACATGCATGGTCAAGTATGTACAGACAAACCAAGTGATCAATGCAACACTCACTACAACAAACAAGACCTTAGACAGCGCTTTTTTTAGCCTTAGACAGCGCTTTAAAGCGCTGTCTAAACCTCCGCTGCTAAAGGTTTAGACAGCGCTTTTTTAAATCTTAAAAGCGCTGTCTAAGCCCCCCCCCCCCCCTTAGACAGCGCTTTGGCCAAAAGCGCTTTATAAGACCCTCTTATTTTAAATTTTTTAGGTATACCTTAGACAACGCTTTTGAAAAGCGCTGTCTAAGCCCCACCCCCCTTAGACAGCGCTTTGGCCAAAAGCGCTTTCTAAGACCCTCCTATTTTAATTTTTTTAGGTATACCTTAGACAACGCTTTTCAAAAAGCGCTGTCTAAGCCCCCCCTTAGACAGCGCTTTTGCCTAAAGTGCTTTCTAATCCCCCTTTAGACAGCGCTTTTTACAAAAGCGCTGTCTAAGGTATACGAAAATTTTTGAAGCTTTTGTTTTAAACCACATTTTTTCCAGGTTTATAAACCAGAATTTCTACCTGTTTTCAACCAGATTTTGACAGACAATTATCACATTTTATATATGCCATTTTGGCCTTTTTTCTACCAATTTTTGGCTAACAAATATATATATATACCAATTCAAACCAATTTTGCCTTAAATGTATCAAAATATATACAAATTATGTACACATTTACAAGTCATTACATATACTACAAATGTACACATTAATTACACAAATTTATGAAAAAAACATTGAGCTCTATCATGAATTGACACCACTCCTCTTTGATTTCGTCCACTTGATCCTTTGTATAAAATGCACACTTGAATTCCTCAAAGTACTACATAATAATATAACATATTTTGAATTAATTCCAACTATTTAATTATATGAGATATGTGTAAATATAAAATAACTCATAAGTTAGAAATACATACATCGGTGGGAATCATTAATCGGCCCAAAGCAAGAGTATCTCGCATAAACCTCAACATGAAATACCCGCAATCTATTTGATTACGTTGTTGAGGACACTACATATGAAAAAAAAATATGGATTATAAATCCTAAGTTTTATCAAGTGTCATCACTAATATAATAAAAAATGTGGTAATTAAAAATATACCGCCACTTTAATCCATGTAATGGAGTTGGCGCCCCTCCTTGAGGTTTGGATATCTCGTTGGGCCCGAAAAGCTTGTAGGACGCTAATAAAATAAAAATGAAGCAATTAGAACAATTCACATAAACTAAGAAAATTTTTGAACATTCTCACTTACGTGTCAATTAGGACCTTCATATCCGGGTATGTTGTCCAATCATTTCCTAACGAGTCAAGATAATACACAATTTCTCGGATAGGATTGATTGCGAGCAACAACCAATGTCCACTGTAATGATTAGGCAAATGTTAGATGGTAACTTGGAAAATAATTATAATAGATGAATTTAGAATGAAATGCTAACCCGGTATTAAACGGTATAAAAAACAACTTCTTCGCATCTTTATTGTCCATGAGGATCCGAAGAACGTACTCCGTCACGGTATGCGGTCTACTTAAGATTAAACCTAAGTTGACGGTCGCGGGTGCTAAGAATCCGAATGACACGTCCAAACCATTGGGGCGCATCAATTTGTCATACAAAAACCTAATATAAAAACATCATTAACACCTCTTTTGAAACATAAAGTAAACCGGATTAACATAAAGTAAACATCATTAACATAAGTTGTTTAATTAATAAAACAAAGTAGACCGGATTTACCTAATATATGTATTGACAACGGTGACGCCGATTTCTTCATGACTAAAAACTTGCATGAAGTCTTCATTACCAATCATTTGGTCGTGATCAAAGCCGAAAATCCCTACCTCCATATGTACAGTCCGAACACCTCCGGTCGGTATATCGGTCATCTCTAGAAATGTCCTGAGGCACGACCTATACTTGGTGGTAGGTTTTTTCCTAGCTACGGTCTTCTTAGCACCAGAACTTTTTACCCGTGCGGAGGCGTTGCTAACCTCTTTTTTTTGTTGTGCGGAGGCATTGCTAACCTCATTTTCTTGAAGCTACATGTCATATAAATAGTTAGATCAAATTAAGAATGTAACAACTTCCATGAATATGAGGTTTAAGCATACCTCATATCCTACGCATATGAGGTTTGTCGGCCATGCAACAAACGAACCTACTGCTTCGTGCACCGTTGTTGCATCCGAATCATCGCTAGGATATGGTAATGTTGCATTCGGCTCAACTGCAATATCAACTGATACCTTCAAACATCCAGCAGGGAGCTCTCTAGTGTGGAGTAATACTCCGCTAACGTTATGCACTTTTCCCTTGCCAACCATCCGATAGTATGGTGACGACAAATACAGCTGACAATGGGAAATGCCCTAAAACCAATAATAACAAGAAATCGTTAATGTGTATATATGTCAAATACATAATTTAAGCAAATAGTTCAATTTAAGACAATTATATGTAATTACCTCTGGAATGTTCGGCTGAAAGGTACAGTTGATACTGTTTTTGTCCGAAGCATCTCTGTATACTGTTGAGGCGCTAGCCTCTCTTTCTCTCCTCAATGCATCAAGCTCAGCTTGCATGGCTTCCAATCTTGCATGAAGCTCCCGATTACTAGGAGCCTTTCCTTTTTAATACTCAGGGAGGTCGGAGTGACTCCAAATCCCTTACCCCTCACTCGACCAGAATACTCAGGGACATCTAATGCCCGACTAAGTATGCCCTTAGTATCATCGGGAGATAAAGACTGAGATAGCTCCTCCTGAAAAATCAGATGAATACCGTATACTTGTCAAATATTTGTGTATAAAAATGTTATTCAATTAATGAAAAAATGTTATACTTACACATTTCTGGTATACGTGTAAAACTTCTTCTTGAGGAACTCCAGATTTGCCCACACGGGCTTCCTTCCACAAAACATGTGCAGGAAGAGATGTTTCTGAACTTTCCTCCTTCTGCAGCTACACATTAAGTCATACAATTTGATCAGATAAAACTAATATATGATGAACAAATTTGTTATCGCAATTTATAAATACTTACCATGGATTGTTCTAAGCGTCCATATCCGACACGTCCTTTTCGGTACGGATATGCGGGACTTGATGCTCTTTCCCGATTTGTAGCACTTATTCTTTGAAAAACCGGGTCTTGTCTTTTGGATTTGAAAGCTTCCCATTCTTCAGCCGATATCAAACTTTCATATTTTTTAGGAAGCTCCGCATCCACAAAATTACCATCCGCATCCTTAAGGAACTTGGATGATAAAAATGTCCGAAACCCTCTTAGAAGCTTTCCGGCCAATTTCATACAAAAACCTCTTCTTTCTTCTTCGATGTTAAAACATCGCTAAGAAAAACATACAGATTGATAGTTAGTATCGGTAATTGAAAAAACATAATTGATACCGTATAATTAAGGGCCAAATGATTGTACCTTTATCTCACTCCAAATTTTTTCTTTGGACTCATTCAGCTCTTTGTTTCTCCAATCATCACATGTAATGGGAATTTCATTCCTTACTAGTGCACCGATAAAACTAGTTAAGGTATGCCCATTAGGTTCTATAAGCTGTCCCTGGTTGTTCCAATAGACATCTAGTATGATGCCTCGAGATCTTCCTTGGACCAACCTTCTCATTACTGTGATGCCTCTTCGAATTTCTTCTTCCGCGGATACTTTTTTACTAACTTCCTCATGTTGGTCATCAGCCATGTCTAACCTGTAATAAACCAAGGAAACCATCAAATATCAAATATAACTTATAATCAAAGCAATTGAAAACAAAAATATAATGAAATCATGCATTATCACATATAACTTATAATCAAAACAATTGAAAAAAATAAATAAATATGACTCAAATCACTAACATCTCTTTCTTTTCTTTGTTGGAATATTAATCACTTGTTTCTTAGCAATGCGTACGGATGAATTGATCCAAATTCCCTCATTATGATCGTTTCTTATATATGACTCATCCGGTATAAGATCCTCAACTTCATCATTTCTATTCAACTCATTCCGTCTAATGCATGACTCATTCTCAACATCAATATCACATTGATCGACACCGCTATCATCAGTCACTTTGTTAGAGAAAAGCACTATAGACCATTTTGTACTCTTCGGGTCATTCACATAGAACACTTGTTTAGCTTGAGATGCTAGAATAAAAGGTTCATCTTTGTACCCCACCCTAGTAAGATCAACTTGCAAAAATCCAGACTTATCCATTCGTATGCCACTACTATTCACCCACTTGCAACCAAAGATGGGAATCTGAAACTTCTCCTAATCAAACACCCAAATGTGCTCAATAACTCCAAAATATGACAAATTTGCATATTTGGGGTTTAAGTCCTTCATACTTGATATATGCATTGCTTCAGCTAGCACGGTGACACCACTATTTGCATAGTACTCTTATCATCTTGTTCTTTGGTATAAAATGTGTATCCATTAATTGAATATGCGCTATGAGAAAACACATGCAAACTTGGACCATATGCCAAACATCTCAACATTTCTGTTACCGAAGAAGGATCTGAAGAGCGCTTCAAATAAATATGATCCTTCAACCATTGTATGAAACTTTGATTGTGCTCTATAACTATCCAATTTTCATTTCTGTTCGGATTTAACCTTCGGAGTACATCCTTGTGCATTTCAACATATGGCTCAACCTCATTATTATTGTGCAGAACATACAAATGAACTTGATCCCGTTCATCCCTTGATATTGTCACAATTTTATTCCCAATTAATTTTTTACCTTCCATTTTGTCAAAAATCTGAGCTCTGGGGAGTCCAATCGATTGAACGTTAGACAAATATTCAGTACAAAACTCAACAGCTTCTTCAACAATGTATCGTTCAACAATACAACCCTCTGGTCGACTTCGGGATTTCACGTACCCTTTTAATATTTTCATATACCGTTCAGCAGGGTACATCCATCTCATATAAGCTGGTCCACACAACTGTGTCTCTTTCACAAGATGAACAACTAAATGAACCATTATGTCAAAAAAAGACGGAGGAAAATACATTTCAAGCTCACACAAGGTAATTACAATCTCTTTTTGTAGTGTTGGTAAGATCTCGGGATCGATCACCTTACTACAAATTGACCTAAAGAAAAAACACAATTTAGTTATGGCACTTCTTACTTTTTCTGGCAAAATAGAACGTATACCTATCGGTAGAAAATGTTCCATTATAACATGGCAATCATGTGTCTTCAAATTCTTCAACTTGAGGTCTTTCATAGAAACAAGTCTTCTGATATCAGATGAGTATCCTTCTGGAACCTTAACTTCACTCAGAGACTTACACATTTTTTTTTTTCTCCTTTCTAGATAAAGTAAAAGCAGCAGGTGGTAGATATGTTCGTCTTCCTTTCTTCACGGGTGCTAATTCAGTTCTCATTCCCATTTTTAACATGTCCTCCCTTGCTTTAAGGCCATCCTTAGACTTGCCTTTTATATTGAGTAATGTACCGATAACACTTTCAAATACGTTTTTTTCAATATGCATAACATCGAGAAAATGTCTCACGTACAAAGACTTCCAATATGGCAATTCAAAAAATATCGACCTTTTCTTCCACCCACCTTTCACAATCTTATGTGCAAAAGGCTTGCCAAACTCAGTACGCACATCTTTCACCTTTTCAAAAACTTGTTCACCTGACAATGCGGGTGGAGCTCTACGATGTTCGGTGTCTCCATTGAATGCTTTTCTCCACCCACGGTAGTGATGTTTAGAATGTAAGAATCTACGATGACCGAGAAACACATTCTTCTGGCAAAGTTCCAATCGAATCGTATCGGTTCCGTCTTCACAAACAGGACACGCACGTTGACCTTTAATGCTATACCCAGATAGATTCCCGTATGCTGGAAAATCATTAATTGTGCCAAACAACATCGCCCTCAAATTGAAACTTTCTTTCCTATATCCATCATAAACCTCCACACCGTTCTCCCACAAAATCTTTAAATCTTCGATCAGAGGTGTCAAGTATACGTCTATGTCATTCCCTGGTTGTTTAGGCCCAGAGATTAACATAGATAACATCATGTACTTACGCTTCATACATAGCCACGGAGGTAGGTTATAAATCATAAGAATCACAGGCCATGTGGTATGTGAGATACTTTGAAGACCATGTGGGTTCATTCCATCAGTAGATAATGCCAATCGAAGGTTTCTTGCTTCTGATCCAAACTCAGGATAATCATTATCAATCTTCGACCACTGTGGTGAATCAGCCGGATGCCGATACTTTCCATCAATAATTCTTTCATCTGCATGCCAAGTAAGATGTCTTGCATCGGTTTCACTACGAAACATGCGCCTAAATCTCGGAATTATCGGAAAATACCATAAGACTTTTGCGGGAGATAATCTTTTCTTATATCGAGACAAACCGCATTTAGGGCACTCAGTTAACATTGCATATTCGTTACGAAACAAAATGCAATCGTTAGGACAAGCATGTATCTTATCATAGCTCATGCCAATAGAGCACAACATTTTTTTTGCCTCATAGGTTCGATTAGGAAGAACATTATCATCCGGTAGCATTTCTCTCATAAGGGCCAACAACTCTGTGAAACTTTTATCCGACCATCCATTGCCCGCCTTTAAGTTGTACAACTTTAATACCGCAGAAAGTCTTGAGAATTTAGTGCAACCTTTGTACAACGGTTTCTCTGCATCGCTTACCATCCTCTCAAACATTTCAGGACAATCATGAAGATCTTCTTCCAGTGCTTCTACAATCTCTTCAACTCGATCACAATCGTATGTTTCCGTGTCTTTGTCGTATGAAGCATAGGTCGTATTACTTTTTCCACTCGATTCAACATTCTCGTTAATTTTCTCACCATGAAATATCCAACACTGGTAACTTTGATCAATTCCATGCCTCAGCAAATGCGATTTCAATCCATGTGCGTCAACCTTACCAATATAACAACAACGCAAGCAAGGACAATGCATTCGTCTGGGGTTTTCAGCGTGTTGAACAGCATACTTAATGAATTCCAAAACCCCACTCTCGTACTCTTTGGTCATTCGATCGGCACAGATCCATGTTTTATCCATGGTTTTCCTACTTATTAAAGTAAACAATTAATCCAGACGAAAATACATAACTATAACCAAAAAAGCATTCCAAATCCATTCTGATTTCACTTTCCTCATTGGTCAGTTACGGCCAGTTGCTGAGATTTTATGTACATGGTATAAACATAAATTGAATTCTAATTTAAAAATAAAAAAACATAATAGCAGGATGACCGATGTCCTACTATGGCATTTTGGGATCGGCCGCTATCTAGAATGGATAACATTTTGTAGCAAGGCAACTAAGTTTTAAAGCTTACAAGAAGAGAAAGGAAATTATATTTGTTTTTTGGTCAAGGGAAAGTGAAGAAGAATGAATCAAAGATACCAGGAATTGAAGGCTTTTGGGCTAACACAGTTTTCTCTAACTCAGTTTGCCAAAACTGTGCTTTGTATGAAGGTTTTAGAAGTTAAAGAGATAATAAGACAACCCAAAAACAAAAATAAAGTCATAAGACCATAACCATACCCCATAACCAAGAGGCCCAAAAAATGGATGGAAGAGATTTTAGGGAAGATCAACAACTGGTTAATGATCAACATGTGAGAGTAAGTAGCTGGTGAACACTCTTGTGGGAATCATCTATCAATAGCTAATGTAGTAGGATTCCCACAGCTTGTGTTCTTGTTTCCCTTAACAAAAAATGTTGGCATCATTAGTATTATGTTGGGGATGGAGATTATTTTCTTAGCAAAATTAGCGAAACAAAGACAACTTTCTAGGCCAGTTTAGCATTTATGTTAACATTGATCATGGCTCAATCTAATTGTACAGGAAACAGAGCAACTTGTAGCCTTGTTGAAACTTGAATGTCATAAAAATAGAAACATGTTCAGCTAAAAACCAAGACAACCAAACTCATTGTGACATTTCAACAAACACCTTGTTTGCAAAATCAAAGCATATACCAAAAGAATAGCTAACTCAAGAAACATCAAAACCACATGAAACACTATCAAGAGAAACAATTCAAGCAGAACAATCAGTTGCACGTGAAAAATCTGTATGAGGTTTATGAGGAATTCAGAAATGAATAGAAATTAAAAAAATGAAAGAGAGTTACGATAACAGGAATTCAGAAATGAATAGAAATTAAAAAAATGAAAGAGAGTGTATGAGGTTTACCTGACACAGGAAGCTAAAGGAAGAGGGAGAGAGAACGAGAAAGATGCAGCGGTGCTGCTGATTTTGGCAGAGCTGGATGACGGCGAATCGGCTTGTGTGTGGGTTCTCTGGAGGGAAAACAAAAAGAACTGAGAACGAAAATAGAAGTCTGAAATTTAATTTTAATTAGACCTTAGACAGCGCTTTTGTGGAAAGCGCTTTCTAAGATATGCCTTAGACAACGCTTTCCAAAAGCGCTTTCTAAACCCCCACCTTAGACAGCGCTTTTGGTTTTAATTTTTTTTTTAATTGAAAGACTTTAAACAGCGCTTTCTCAAAAGCGCTGACTAAGGTCTATATTTAAAAGCGCTTTCATTATTTTTTTAGAACATTTTCCGTGTTTTATTTTTATTTTAACCTTAGACAGCGCTTTCTTTTAAAAGCGCTGTCTAAGATGCGCTATTAAAAAACCTTTTTGGCGTAGTGACTATTTATGCTGTGCAGATGAACACCTTAGCAATGCATTCAACTCCAGTAAAGAAACTTACATTTTTAATATTTGAACAAAATATATTCCACACAACATTACATGATTATTGCCCATGTCGAAGGTGAAATATTTGATCATCAGTTGTTCGGTTTTTGTTTTCGAAACACAGAGGTAACTCGGTTTACAATAAATCGACGATTAAATTTTTCACATCTGAAACAAAGAATAGAAAAGAGATTGCAGTGCATTAATATGGGCCAAATCATCTATAAAAATCGGGTTTGGTTTGCAGAAAACCAGGTAAAATTTTATCAGAAGAAGATTCGAGATGATGACGATGTTCAACATATGTTTGTCAGTCACGAACAACCCGGTTACAACGATATAGAGTTGTATATATTACCATATCAACAACAGGTGTGTCAGTTCATTGATCAGTCACACGTGTTTTATGAGACTAATGACGAACAAGCTGAGGTGAATGTTCCAGATGACGAAGAAGAAGAAACCGAGATCATGGTTGATTCAATGGTGAACGTTGATGAGGAAGAGGAGCCAATACCAGCAAGTCATGTATACTGCCCACCCCAACACATGACAAGGTTGAATTTGGGTTCAGATGAACCTTCAGCAGATGTATGGTACAACCCCTATGCGTAGATGCAAGGATCTTTGAAACAAGGAGACACATTTCTCACAAAAGAGGAATGTGTAAAAGCAATTAAGAAATTCCACATGCAACTATCAGCTGATTTCAGAGTTGACAAAACTGACGCATTGAGGTATAAAGTTTATTATCCGAATGAGAACTGCCTTTTTACGTTGTCAGATTCGTACCGGAAGAGGAGCGAGTCTTGGGAGATTGGATCAATGGGTCCAGATCACACATGCATGTTGACAAACCCAATGCAGGATCATCGTAGATTAAGCTCTCAGCTAATATGCGATGAAATATTGTCTGTCGTTGGCGACAATCCGTCGTTAAAGGTGAGTACAATAATCTCACATATTAGGGCAGAGAACAAGTACACTCCATCATATAGGAAGGCATGGATAGCTAGGACAAAGGTTGTTGGCTCTAAAACAATATGCTCCCAGGACTATTGTCAAGTTGGAAACATTGCCCGCGTATACACCAGATGATACATGTGCTGTTGGAAATGGAATATTTCACCGTCTCTTCTGGGCGTATCAACCATGCATCATGGGTTTTTCTTTCTGTAAACCAATTATACGAATTGATGGTACATGGTTGTACAGAAAATACAAAGGAACGTTATTGATGGCAGTGGCACAAGATGGGAACATCAACATTTTTCCAATCGCCTTTGCACTAGTTGAAGGGGAGACTGCTGAGGGATGGAGTTTTTTCCTAAGAAATCTTTGATTGCACGTTGCACCTCAACCTAACTTATGTTTGATCTCCGACAGACATCCTTCAATCATCAGTGCATATGATAACATTGATAACGGCTGGCAAAATCCTCCTTCGATGCATGTGTTCTGTATTAGAAATATTGCTCAAAATTTCATGTGGGAAATCAAAGATAAGACGTTGCGGAAGAAGGTTGTCAATGCAGGTTACGCATTATTAGAACCTTCTTTCAAATACTACCGCAAGGAAATAAGATTGTCAAACGAAGATGCAGTACGGTGGATCAATAGTATTCCATTGGAGAAGTGGACTAGGGAATACGATAACGGTCAACGTTGGGGCCACATGACAACAAATCTTGTGGAATCAATGAACTCTATCTTCAAAGGCATCCGTAACCTACCTATAACCGCTTTGCTACAAGCAACATATTTCAGGCTAGGGGCGCTGTTTGAAACCAGACGCTCAAAATGGAGTTCAGTGTTGCAGTCTGGATAGTTGTTCATTACGTGGTTATGATCTTTGACCAAACTAAAGGTTGGTATAGTGTTGCCGAGTCCATGGATCACAATGAGGGCATGCCGATGGGACAATACAGAGTCGAACTAGATAGAGGTTGGTGCGACTGCGGAAAGTTCCAAGCCTTTCGTACCCCTGCTCCCATGTAATTGCGACATGCTCAAAGGTTTGAAGAGATCCATCCTACTTGCTATCTAAAGTTTACAAAGTCTCTAGCCTTTCAAATGTTTATAAAATTAGTTTTTCCGTAGTGGCAAAAGAGGATTATTGGCCAGAATATCAAGGGGACATCGTCTGACATAGCAAAGTTATGCGAAGGAAGAAAAATGGTCGCCCAAACAGCATCCGGATTCGAACTGAAATGGATACGACGAATAAAATGGTTAGACTATGTAGTTCTTGCCGTCAGCCAGGTCAAGATCGTAATAACTTTCCTAGTGTTGGAACGAGCACAACCAGATAAATTTACATGTACCTCTATTGCAATATATGAAAAACTAAATTGATTTCATATTAGACGTCTGTGACGAAAGTACCATTACATAAACAGTAACACAAATAATTATAACAAATACAATACAAGAGCTATGCGATTACAACCATCAAAACAATTTTGAGCATGTAATGCATCATCCTACGAGCGTCTTGGTCGGTCTTAATATCCACCCATTCACACACTTCTCCGTTGTGGTTGAACGTGGATACAAGCCATTGTATTCTTCTAATCCTTTCACCATCTCCAATTTCTCCCTCTAACCAATTGCACAACGTCCGATTAAGACGTTCAAACGTATCTGTGTTCCAAACTCGAATCTGTATCGGAGCCGCAACAGCGAAAAATATTACATCAACATTTCGTTTCTGAATGTATGCAGACATTGCTGAAACAGAGAAAATTGAAGGTGATGGAGGTTGAACTAGACAAATTATAGTATAAGGAGATGAGTTTGAGTGAAAAATATTGCATTCAAGGCGTGGTATTTAAAGAGACGGAACATCAATTATACATAACATGCAGACACCTAAGGGATTGGCGCCCACATGAAAGAACATGCAGGCGCCAGATGAAATGGCACCCGCACCACAAAAAGCACCTAGGCGGCAGGAGCATTGGCGCCTGCTCATGAGGAGCCCAACGCATGCGTCAATGTTATTGGCTCCTCCTCTTAATGCATTAGGGGTGCGTCAATTCATCTGGCGCATCCTCTTCAAAACATGGTTATTTTGTTATTTTTTTTTGAATTATTAGTTATTTTTGAATTTTTTTAAATACATGGTTATTTTAAAAAAAAATTCTATGTATAATATAGTAATAAATATTTGTTTAGTGTATTTATTTTTTGTATTAATGACCATAAATATAAATATTTGTGATTGTTTATCTGTCATTTCCCACTTCTGAATTTTTTTTTATAATTGTTCTACTTTAAAAAAAAAATCCTAAGATATCCATTTGAAAAAGAAAATGGCCGAAAAGTGAGTTCGGCAATTGAATGATCTCGACGAATGAAAGCACAAGAACATTGATGATAAAAAAAGAAAAAGATATATATCTATCCTTCGACTGTTCAATGACCAATCTGCTTCTTTATTGAATCTCGTTTCATTTCCTCGGTCAATGAATGACGAGGCATATTTAGAAAATGGAAGGATAATTTTATTTTAACTTAGGATATTTTGGAATTTATATTTAAAAAAAGGGGTATTTTGGTTTAAAACTCAATATTTGTTATGTACTTTTTATGTTTAAACTATGAATAACTATCACTTTTTCTAATTTATTTTTCAATAATAAAAATTTGCCATGTCATTTTCTAGTGTATCTCTTGAAATTATTCTTCTAATATTCATTTTAAAATTATTGATGATCTGAAATGTTTTATATATATATATATATATATATATATATAATATATATATATATATATATATATATATATATATATATATATATATATATACTTTAAATAATTATTTTGAAGTATTAATGCTTCATTTTTTATATATTTGTCCAATAATTAATGATAAATATTTTTTAAGTGAAGCATAAATATGAAAGACACATATTTGTCACATATTTATCATTAGTACTTCAAATAATTATTAAAAAATGAAAATAATTATTACAAGAAGAAAAAAATATTTATCATTAATACTTCAAAAGAATTGCTTTATATATAAGAAATATTTTTCCAATAATTATTTTCATTTTTTAATATTTAAAATGTTAGGAAAAAAAACACTAAATTTAGTTAAATAATCAATGAGAAATATTCGTCTTATGTGTAAGTCATAAATGGTTTCTTCAATATTCATTTTTTTGAAAAATATAATACAAATTTAAGTGTGAAAAATTATAGTTAAATTATTGTAATTATTTTAATTTTTATTTGAACAATATTACAAAGGATATTAATTTTAACTAATGCTTTAGGGAAAACATTTGTTTTGTGTTCACTTTGTAGATTTCCAAAAAAAAGTTAGTGGTTAATTATATATTACTATGTCATGAATGATATTAGAAATATTAAATTTCATTTAATTAATTAGCAACAAAATATTTGTTATTTATATGAATTTTAAATTATTAAAGTTAGTGTATTATAATTATTCTTATTTTTATTTTGATGACATTAAAAATACACTAATTTTAAATATTTATACAATGAATAACATTTATCCTGATTATGATCTTATAAATATTATAGTTAATTTATCATAACTATTTGATCAGTACATTTTGATGCACATTCTTCTATATTTGTATTTAAACATTTATCTAGTTTATTTTGCTTATTTTATTATTTTATTATTTTTTAGATTTAAGTTCATGTTTGCCTTTAATCTATTTTCGTTTGCTATTTTCAGTTTTAGCGGTTATTTGATACCTGTCCACTGTTCGGATCATAACTCGAGCTACACGATGCCGTTTTGCAAGTTCTGACATGCGTTGGAAAGCTAAGAGAAAGAACTACAACTTTTATTGAAGCCAAAAGGTGATTCGGAGCGAAGACGTCTCAAATAATTCGTTGAAGTTTCGTACTTTAGGAAATAATTTATTTTGGGCCATTTGTTGGGCCGAATTTAGTTTTTCCTGTCCAGTTTGAATTATAAGTGCAACCCTTATTTTGTTTAAAAGGAGCCGTCGTTGCATTGTAGCAGGGGAGACATTATTCCCAATAACTTTTTGCTTTTGTGCGATCATGAAGAGGAACTAATCTCCTAGAGTCAATCTGCTGTAACCGAATTTCCAAGGCTTTGACGTTTTTATTCTATCAATTTAATTTCGTTCTCTTTGAATTCTATTATATGAAATTTCATTTGCTTAATCTTTACTTTGTGAAATGGTTTTTATTAAATTCGTATGATTGCATTCCTAACTATTAATCGCTGTTTTCGTCGCTTTGTCGTTAAATTGCGTTTGTAAATCGCGTTTGCTTAATTCACGATTGTATTTATCCGTTTGCTTAATTCGGAATATAAGAATATAAATCTGTCATATATCTATTGCGCTTGTCAATCGAATTTGAATCGAATAGAGATCGAAGCCGCTTAGGGAATTGGTAGGTAAAAACTAGTGATTAGCCGGAAACCGAAAACAGTAGATTGACTTATTTTATAATCGCTTATTTTAATCACTTTTTTTACTTTGTTTTCTAAATCGACTACTAAACATAAACCCCCCTTAAATCGATTTCATTAGGTTAAGAATAATACAAGAATTCTTGCGATATGATACTCGAGTTGTCGCTTCCACTAAACTACAGTTTTCTAATTACTCGTTTTGACCCGTGCGCGACAGCGAATCAAATAGGCGCAGTTGCCGGGGATTCTTGTTGTTTTTAATCGTTAGTTGAGTCATAGGTGTCGATTGTAGTGTTTTGGCCCTCCGATTTGCTGTTTTGGCCAATTCGCGTCCGTTCGTCAGACCTGGTCCGTCCTGGTCCGAAAACCCGGTTTTCTGAAAAATTATGTCCGATTCAAATTCTGTTTTGTCTACTAGGAACTTTTATGAATTTTTCTATTTTTTAATGAATTTTTTACTGTTCTCATAGTCTCGAAAAAATTCCAAAAAAATTCCAAAATTCTTATTTCGTCTATTAGATTAAATTTTGTGTTTTAGTATTTTTCTGAATTTGTTTTGATCATATTTCTTCTTCTTTTTTTGTTTCTGCCTAATAGGGACATTGTTGGCATTTTTCGCATTTGTTGCTGCATTAGTTCTGGATACTAGGTCTGGTTGTTCTGGTCTTTTTGATTTTGATCCTGAGATAGAGAGAGCCTTGTACGTACGCCGTAGAGCAAATCAAGCTAGCACTAGTTAACCACTCGTTAGCAATTCTGATTCTGACTATTTGCATAACTTATTTGATTCTGATTCTGAACTTGATTTTAATAACACGGCTGAACAAAGAACACTAAGGCAACTTGCTGCTTCTGATATGAATTACAATGGTTTATGTATTGAATATGCTGATGTTACTGTTTCTTTTGAGTTGAAATATGGTTTAATACACTTGTTGCCAAGGTTTAGTGGTCTTGCATATGAGGATCCGCATAAGCATCTTAAGGAATTTCAGGTTGTTTGCTCTACACCATTGAGACCTGAAGGAGTCGCCGAAGATCACATCAAGCTGAGAGCCTTCCCGTTTTCACTACAAGGTGCTGCCAAAGATTGGTTATATTATCTTGAACCGAACTCTGTCGCGACTTGGAATGATTTGAAAAGAGTCTTCCTAGAGAGATACTTTCCTGCTTCTAGGGCTGCATCAATCCAAAAAGATATATGTGGTATTAGACAGGGAAATGAGTCATTGACTGAGTATTAGGAGAGATTCAAACAATTAGTATCCAACTGCCCTCAACATCAAATTACTGAACAACTGCTTATTCAGTATTTCTATAAGGGATTGCCACCAATGGATAGAAACATTCTTAATGCTACTAGTGGTGGAGCACTTGTAGATAAAACTCCAGTTGCTGCCAAAGCCCTGATTGAGAACATGTCACTCAATTCCCAACAGTTCACAACCAGAAATAATTATATGGTCCAAACAAAAGGTGTTAATGACATTCAGGTTTCCTCTTCCAACAAGGCTTTAGAAACCAAAATTGAAGAGCTTACTTCTTTAGTGAAACAAATGGCAGTGAGTAAACCTCAAACAACAAAGTTGTGTGGTATTTGTACTTCTACTGAACATCCAAGTAACACATGTCCTATTCTTCAAGATGAGTCGGTCACTTAGTTGCCTCAAGCATATGCAGCTAACTTTTTCAACCAAAGCAACAATCAGAAAGGGTACAACATTCTTGACTTGTCCACCAACAAATATCACCCCAATTGGAGGAACCATCCAAACCTTCGATATGGAAACCAGCAGCCCACCCAACAATAATTAGTCATACCCTGCCACAACCACAGACCACTCCCCAAGTCTCCACCTCTGCACCTTCCAGACCTTCATTAGAGGATCTTGTCAAACAAATGGCTGTGAACAATCTCCAATTTCAGCAACGAACAGATTCCAGTATTAAGACTTTGCAGACACAAATTGGACAACTTACCACTTCAATGAATGCCATGCAGCAAGCCCAAGGATCAAACCAACTTCCTGCCCAAACAGTTGTGAATCCAAAAGGCCCTAATGCTAATGTGAGTGCAATTTCTATGAGATCCAGGAAGGTAACATAACCAGCCACAGAAAAAAATAAAAAAATTCTTGAGGTAACACCTGAACCTTCTTCCGTTGTGATAGAAACTGAACCCTCTATTGTGGTAGATATTCCGCTTCTTGATGTTATTAAGCAGGTTCCAAAGTATGCAAAATTTCTAAAAGACTTGTGCACAAGTAAGAAAAGGTTGAAGGGAAATGAGAGAGTAAATTTGGGACAAAACATTTCAGCCCTTATCCAGCCTAAGCATTCACCTGAAAAAGCTACTGTTTCATCCCTCAATCAGGCCATATCCCAAAAGTGCAAGGATCCAGGAACTTTTGCTATCCCATTTACCATTGGGGATAATAAATTCGAAAACTGCATGCTTGATTTGGGAGAGGGCATTAATATTATGCCGACTTCTGTTTATAATAACCTTCATCTTGGTCCTTTGTAGCATACATGTTTAATCATTCAACTGGCGAACAGAAGCAATGCTCGCCCTGTTGGAGTAGTGGAAGATGTGCTTGTTCAAGTTAATGACTTGATTTTTCTTGCAGATTTCTACATTCTGGACATGTATGGAGAAACAAATTCAAGCAGACCACCCATCATTATAGGAAGACCATTCATGAAAATGGCGAAAATAAAAATTGATGTCGACGATGGAACCATGTCCATGGAATTTGGTGACATTGTCGCAAAATTTAACATTTTCGATGCCATGAAACATCCCTGGGAGGAGCATTCTGTTTTTCATATTGAATTGATCTCTGAGTTGGTTGATGACACTTTTTCTGAATTGTTTTCACTTGATTTTCCATCTCTATCTGGGTTTGATGATGTTTACTCATGTGATGATTATACTGACACTAACCTTTGTGTTGTTTGTGCTGAGATTAATGCTGCCTTGCAGGGTGATAATATAAATGAAGTTGTTTATGTGGCTGAAGCTCTTGACATTCCGACTGCCCCAAACATACCATCCATTGAACAACCACATTCTTTAGAGCCTAAACCACTTCTCGATGATTCATATTATTCATCAAAGCTTCAACTTAAGCAGAAATATAAGAAGGGAATTGGATGGACCTTGGCTGGCACTCGTGATATTAGCTCATCCATATGTATGCATAGGATCTCACTTAAAGATGAAACAAGAGGCATCCCCGTAATCCTTTAATTCTTGATGTTGTGAAAAAGGAGATCACTTTCGCGTGCCCATTAAACACTTTTACTTATCGAAGATACTTTTTTGATCCTGGAATACAAGGCAAATGCACTAATCAAAGTTTCAAGGTCAATGGACACTATCCAAAACTACTCCATGAGAATCCGACTTTAGAAGAAGAGACTATAGAAGAGTTCTCTTTGGGAAAGGCTGCTTATGCGATCATTTATCCGCCTTGACTCCTCGGGTGTGTTCTTTCCTTTCTCTCACTCTCATTTTATATTTATGCTCTTTCATTGAAGATAATGTATGTTTTAAGTGTGGGGGAGGGAACCATTTATTTGTTTTGTTTTCAGTTTTTCTCTGTTTTGGTTTTTGTTTTAAGTGTGGGGGATGGATAACATATAAAAATCCATCTCTTTCTTTCTTGTGTGATTCACTCATGTCTGTTGGTCTCTAGAACTTGAATTGACTCTTGTTGATGTTGTTGTTTACTTGTGCACACTGATATGATAAAAACAATTTTGTTTTCTTTTGTTTTTTTAGCTAGTTAGCCAAAAAGCCAACCCTAAAATAATTGTATCCCTTGTTTGAAACCCCCTTGAGCCTATTATTTTTTTTTATATTTAAAACTCATTACAAGTCGAGAAGTGAAAAACAATGTTATCACCTTATTCAAAGAGTTGAAAGAGTATTATTTGGAGTTGTGTGGGGTTGAATAATTATGTTTGTAATATTTCAGAAGTTGGCAGAAAAAAAAGAAAAAGAAAAAAAAGGAATGAAAAAATAGAATGATAAGAGGAAGAAAAAATAGAAGGATAAGAGGAAGAAAAAAAAAGAAATTATGTTTGTAATATTTCAATACATGTCAATACATACTCCTTCAAAAAAAAAGAGGAAGGAGAAGAGAAAACAATTGTTATAGAGTTGTTCAAGTGAATGAAATATTTTGTAAATTCAACTCCCACAGTTTCTTTCAAGTCTCTTTTATCTCTTTGAATTTTAGCCTAGTACCCCTTATGATTTATCTCACCCTTACCTTGGCCACGTTACAACCAAATAAAAGTCCTTTTGATCTTTGTGTGCATGTATTTCAACTGTGGATGTTAGAGTCCTTTCAAGTTTATGGTAGTACTAATTTTCATGTTGTGCTTTGAGTGTAAACAGTTAATCTAAACACTTGAGAGTTGAGTGAATTATATCTTGTGAGGATCTTACTGCCGTTGATGTACTTTTTAGTAATCTATTTTTCTATCTGCTTTGAATGTCACAAAAAGTTGCTTACTAACACCATATTCTTGAAGCTTAGACTTATATTTATGCTTATACCTTGTATCTTGAAAACTTTTGGAAGTGCATGCTCTGTTTTCTTTCCTTTTGTTTTGAAATTGTAATTTTGCTCGGAGTGCAAAAGTTCAAGTGTGGGGGAATTTGATCAGTGCATTTTGATGCACATTCTTCTATATTTGTACTTAGGCATTTATCTAGTTTATTTTGCTTATTTGACTATTTTATTATGTTTTTAGATTTAAGTTCATGTTTGCCTTTAATCTATTTTCGTTTTCTATTTTCAGTTTTAGCGGTTATTTGATACCTGTCCACTGTTCGGATCATAACTCGAGCTACGCGATGCTGTTTTGCAAGTTCTGACATGCGCTGGAAAGCTAAAAGAAAGAAATACAACTTTTATGTTGAAGCCAAAAGCTGATTCGGAGTGCAGACGTCTCAAATAATTCGTTGAAGTTTCGTATTTTAGGAAATAATTTATTTTGGGCCATTTGTTGGGCTGAATTTAGGTTTTCTGTCCCAGTTTGAATTATAAGTGCAACCCTTATTTTGTTTTAAAGAAGCAGCCGTTGCATTGTAGCAGGGGAGACATTATTCCCAATAACTTTTTGCTTTTGTGTGATCATGAAGAGGAACTAATCTCCTAGAGTCAATCTGCTGTAACCGAATTTCCAAGGCTTTGAGGTTTTTATTCTATCAATTTAATTTCGTTCTCTTTCAATTCTATTCTATGAAATTTCATTTGCTTAATTTGTATTTTGTGGAATGGTTTTGATTAAATTTGTATGATTGCATTCCTAACTATTAATCGTCATTTTCGTCGCTTTGTCGTTAAATTGCGTTTGTAAATCGTGTTTGCTTAATTCACGATTGTATTTATCCGTTTGCTTAATTCAGAATATAGGAATATAAATCTGTCATATATCTATTGCGTTTGTCAATCGAATTTGAATCGAATAAAAATCGAAGCCGCTTAGGGAATTGGTAGGTAAAGACCAGTGATTAGCCGGAAACCGAAAACAGTAAATTGACTTATTTTATAATCGCTTATTTTAATCACTTTTTTTTGCTTTGTTTTCTAAATCGACTACTAAACATAAACCCCCATTAAATCGATTTCATTAGGTTAAGAATAATACAAGAATCCTTGCGATACGATACTCGAGTTGTCGCTAAACTACAGTTTTCTAATTACTCGTTTTGACCCGTGCGCGATAGCGGATCACTATTTTTATTTTATTTTTTGGTATATAAAAATAAAACTAAATTTAATTAATTAATGACCAATATTTATTCTAAAATATTAAATTTAATTTATTAACAAAACAAATATTGTTTTATACATTAAAATAATAAAAATAATAGAAATAATAGACATGTGTGAATTTTATAAATGAGGGTGATATGGATACTTTGGTGGTAAAGAGTTTTCAACCGTTTTCTTAAGTCTAAAGTGGATTGCTCAGTGTTTCAAATAATGAGACGAAATGCATAAAAGAAAAGCAATAAATGAGTCGTATAGAAGAGTAAAAAATTGGAAAAATAATTATGTATATATTAATAGAAGGAGAAACCTACATCATTCTTATTCACTATCAAATGGAGATTCTTAATAGAAGGAGTCACGTAGTTCATAATAAACTTGAACTAACTATCAGAAAACTGCGTTTGTAAAGTTTATTTGATTGTTTGACAACTCTCCTTTAATATGTAACTTCTTTCAGCTATTTCAAGACACTTTACATTGTATTTGAAGTATTTGATGAGTAGCATTTTGAGAAACTTATTATATCATATTGAAACTTTTTGATTATATTTTTACATAGTTATCACATGAGTTGACTTAAAAGAATAAGAAATCATAAATTTGTTCTCAGCAATAAATTTTTTTATTGTTAAAAGTAAATACACTTTTTTCAAACCTCATATTAGTTGGTGAGAGAAAATGTATGTTTTTTTTTTCAAAAAGAGAAGACTAGTTCCAAAACGTGAGCAACTTAAATGAACGGTAGCAGTCCAGTTACGTCCTCCCAAAACAAACACCTTTCTCTCTTTGCCTAAAAATCCACAAAACGCCATTCTATGCTATTATTTTCTCCACCCTTCTCCATTCTTAACATTAAATTCAATATTTTAAGAATAAAATTGGAAGTTAAATTGATGAAACTTTTTGTTTAAGATTTAATTGATTAAATCAGTTAAAATTACAATCTAATCACATAATTTAATAAAATAAATATTTTAAAAATTTATTATAAATTTAATACAACAATATCAATAATACACATAATAACATAAAATAGTTATATATTTAATTTTAACATTCATTTAAGAATAATTTGAATAAATTAAAAAATTACAATAAAATAAAATAAGTTAAACTATTTTCAAACTAAAATATAAATAATAAAATATAATATCTAAAATAAAATTTAAATAATTAAAAATATCTAAATAAAATAAAATATAATTATAAAAAATAAATAATATAACATATTTAATTGGACAAAAGTAAGGAAAATCGAGTTGAACAACGATAAACAAATCAATCATATCTGGATAACGATACAAAATGTTGAGTTGAATGGAAATTAATATTAAATTCGACAGCGTATCTATATTTAAAAGATACGGCATAATGATGAATGAGTGTGATTGAAAGTAAGATGCGTGAACAGATTGACTCATCAAATTCTCATTGAAATGGAATAGACACAAGGAAAAGAACTTGTCATTCCAATGGTTGTAATTGAGAATGTTTTATGTTTTAATATTGATATATTACACTTTTTAAATTTTTATAAAAAGGATAATTTGTTGCATTTTTTTAAATCAGATGATTTTATAAAATCGATTTTGATTTTTTAGTTTGAATGGTTCAATTCGTTTTTTTTTTCATTTTACTCAAATTTTGATCTACTAATGATTTTTAAAGATTAATCGAACAAATTTCAGATTCGATTCTTGTCTAATCAATTGAAACAGTCGGTTCGGTCTGATTTTTAAACTCTCAATTATATTCATCGTTTCATCCAAACAACAATCTCCATTAGGAGGCTATTATAGTCATTCTACAAATCAAGTGCGTTCCCACATAACTTTCAAACCTCTTCTTAACAAAACACTTGAACCTCACAAGAAAATTTATGCTTTGCTGTCTTCATGTCTCTTAAACCAAAATAACAAACAATTATTCCTAATTTTCTTAATAATAAATAATTAATTATTATTTAAACTTGTTTTTGTGTCCTAAATTTCTCACCACACTTTGACTGATTAAGCTCCCTAAAATTCTCGCCCTGCTTTTTGCAGGAAAACGCATGGTGAGGTGATATTAATGTCACATTAAATTTAACATATCACATTAGTTTTAACATCCTTAATTACAATCTTCCTCTTTCTTCAACTTTTTGTTAATTGTTCTCTCACAATTAACACCATTTCAATGGAGACAAAGGTTGATAACGCGATCATTAGCTTTAATCCAAACACAACCCTTAATCAAAATCCTCAACGACCAAAGAATATCTTTAAGGTTGCACTCTTTATGATGCGAGGGAATTCTCGTAAATCATCAAAAGCGATTGTTCCAGTTGATGATGAATCTAAAGGCATATGGAGGAATCTTATTGGGTCCATGAGACCTATGCATCTTCAAAGCCACCAATCTCCGCCGCAGATTCTCAACGGTCAGAATAATCTTAAAAATATAAACGTGATTGATGAAACTGCTAATGATCATCAAGGTGAGGAAGACGGGGTTGTTCTCGCATCAGAGTCTCCGCCTAGTAGCCGATACGCTTCCGCGGTGGGGTTAAATGAAATGGTTGAGGAGGAGGAGAAAGAGGAAGAGATTGTGATTAAGGATTTTCAGAATTATGGGGATGATGGTGATAACATGATTGACGCAAAAGCTGATGAGTTTATTGCTCAATTTTATCATGAAATGAAATTGCAGCGTATGGATGTTGTGGATCATCGTTACAATGAGTTAAGTATGAGATCATTAGGCTTATGATTGATCTGCATGTTAATCGCAATGATCAAGAGTGTTATGGTTTCATTCTTTGTCTCAATGCATATGCATGCATGGAAACGAGATCTCCGTCGATTCATCTCCCCTTAATTCTTTTTGTTTGGTTTTTGTTTTTGTTTTTGCTTAGAAACATGTGCTTGTAAAGCTCTCTCAGAAACATAAAAAAAGAAACATGTATACGTTTGAAAGAGCGTAAACATATATACAGCGTTGTAATATTTTTTTGAAAAAAAATATTAATTATTGAGGGAATAGGTTTTACGGCCAAACTGATCTTAAGATTTGTATATTTGAAGTAACATATCAAGACTAACTGTCATCAATATTCAAAAAAATTGTACTGTTTCATCACACATCGTGATTCAATATATTTTGAATAACTGCTACACATAGAGATGACATTTTTAGAAGAGCTTGTTGCACACGATTTTCCAAACCACTCTATATTCTGAAACATGTCATTGTGGATGGTTATTAGAAATTATTTTGAAACTTTTTTTTTAAAGTTATTATAATTTCAAAATTGCATTTCCTCATTCATTATCTTCCTTAGGTTTTCTAGCTATTCTTTTTGTATGACATTTCATTGCGTTCTCATCTTTTTAAAAACTTCACAATCTTAAAAATCTAATGATTTCTTCTTCTAATGTGTCACAAATGATATTTTAAAATACCAAACATATAGTAATGGGTCAGATAAAATATGTATATGAACAGGTTGAAGTTGAGGCAAATAAAAATCTTTGACCCTCTTAAGTGAAGTTGGCTATGTCTTCTAAAGATTTATGTTTTGATGCTTGTGGTTTAGTTTTTGGTTTTGTTTTTATTGTTATTGAGTCTCTTCACATGATTGCGCATTTTAGGTTTAGTTCTTAAACCATTTTTACATATAATGTATAAATTAAATTGTTTGATTATAGGCCGAGCAATATGCTTCTAGTCATTTTGTTAAAGTTTTGAATCAGTAACCATATCTGACGATGGTTAAAGTCATGCCAAATTTGAATTCTGAAAAACACTCCATGTTCTACAAAAATTAAGGTTCTAGAAGTTTGTTTGATTGGAATGACAAGCTTACATGATTCAAATCAAAGTTACATAATGGTTAGGAATTGCTTATGTGCGGTCATGGTTTGAATCATAGATATCCCGACTTGAATCAACCATTTATTTCTTCTGAAAAGCATAATTTGCTTTCTGCTAATGTGATTCAAATCACCAAAATCTATGTCTCGAATCAGAAAGATTTGATTCAAATAAAAAATAGTTAGGAGTTTTTGAATTTTTTATATATTTTTTTTATATTTTTTATATTTTTTATAAGCAAAGAATTCAATATCAAAAAGAGTATTGGGGTATTCTAAACCATTTTGGTTTTGTGAATGTGATTCGAATCAGAGGTTTTCTTGACTCGAATCATATGACTCGAAACACAAAAAGCATGACCTATATCACAAAGTAGTTTTTATTAGTTCTTAGGTTTTGATTCAAATCATTTGATCTCTTAACTCATCTCATACTCTTTACTTATGACTCTAGGCAAATACCAATTTTCTCTCATTTTTGGGTTAGATCTCCAACACATAAATAAATCATTTTCGCAAAATCCATTCACAATGTTGAAAAACGTACACATCCACTTTTGATTTGGAATTTACAACACACCTGTTCTCTCAATTTTCAAAAGAGTTTTGAATCTTGTTTTGAGTTTTACAAACGAAACCTTTTCATGTTTAACCTTGATGACAGTCATCATTACGTGAATTTTACGAGAAAATTCGGATGAAATCGAAAGATTAACGAGCAAAAGTCATGTCAAAGTATGGAGAATTGAGCAAAAATCTATCACAAGAAAAAAATAAAGTCTTAGAATTTTTTTGAAGAAATCGTGAAATAATTATGAAAAAACGAACATTTTTCAGCACAATTTACATCATGACGTCTGTTTGGTAATTTGATCATATCTAGAGTTTCCTAACTCGAATTGAGACATAATGTTTTGCAAAATAAAGCTAAAAAGTAGATCTAGCCCCTAGAATTATCGCGTGCACGATAATTTCCATCGTGATACGATGCATCGCGACGCGATATTGCTACATCGTGGCGCGGTAACACCTATTCTCTAACATGCATAATTGTCATTTAAAGGTGTTTTTATAACTTTTCGAGGGTTTTGAAACTTGGAGATAAAGTGACGGCTAGGAATACTCAAGGGATTGTTTTGGAGAGTATTTGGATCATTGAAGAGTCATTCTTCTATAGATTTTGATGATGAATATTTATCAACCCATGATATTTGTTAATTTATCAATGAGTAACAAAGTTTCTTTATTAAATCTTTTTCAAATGAACCTTATGTTTACTTCGTTAGATCTTATGCTCGTTTGAGATTTATTGAGACTTTTATTGTTATTTAAGTTGTTGTTGAGTTTAATATTTTTTGTCGCTTACTAGCGTACAAATTGATTTAGATACGTAGGAATTTCTGATCGTTAGTCTACTTATCTGATCTAGAAAAATTTATTTGACTTTGTAATTAACTAGGGATAGGAAATTAGAAGTCGTTGCTTTTGAATTAACGCACTTGGAACGCTTAATTTAACTATGAATTGACCTAAGAAATTAGAGAATTATTGTATAAATTAGTGAGTTGCACATCAAGGAATTAAGTGCATTGGTTTTGTTAATTCGCAATGAAATAATAATGTAATTGAAATTAAATAAATACACAGTTCATCAACGGATAAAAATAAGGGGATTCGATAAAAGATCCAATTATTTTTCTTGTCTTAAAGTTAATTCCTTTAGTTTTCTCGTTTGTATTTTAGAACTAATTTTCTAACGAAAATCCCTCATCTAATTACTTAAATTCGTGAATAATTATTCTGTTAAATTCTAATACTCATGAAAATGATATTTTTAATTATTATTTCTACATTATCAATACACTTGCCAAGAAGTCCATCAAATTTTTAGCGCCGTTGTCTAGAATTGTAGTTTCAACAAGGACATTTTTGTGCGTAGTTTGTTATTTTGAATTTTTTAAGTTCGTTTTGCTATTTTATCCTTATTTTTGTTTTTGTTTTTTTCGTTTCTATTTTAAGGGATTATTGTCAATACTTAAAATTCTATTTTCATACTTTAATTTTAATTCTCTACTTTTATTTTTTGTTTTTCTTATTGTTATCATTTTACTTATTTATTATTTTCTATTTTTTAATTAGTTTTATTTTTATTTTATTTTCTACTCTTATTTTGTTATGTTTAGTTCATTGCTACATAAGTATTTTTCTTCTATGTATGTGTTACCTTGAATTTTTGACATGGATATTAATGGTAAGCAAGACACGAAGGCATGTCATGGTGAAGTGTGAGGTCGAACATGGTCGATTGAGGCCATAAATTGAATTAATGGTTTTTTGTTGACCGAATGGTAGCTTAACAAATTTCAATCAAACGTTAGCCAAAGATTAGGGGATGCGTGAAATCTGGACTTGGTAAATTTTCCAAGATTTGGGTTGGTTATTTGGTCATTCGAATGAACTAGATATGGATAGGACCAATCGGTTATTGAAAAACATATGGAAGTCCGTCGAAGATAACGGCTGCATGGAGATGAGACGTGGCACAATGTATCTAGTCAACCATTGTGAATAGTTATTTTAGACTAGTATATAAATATACATTTGCTTATGTGATAGCGGTCCGCAATTGTAATAAAATTCCTGCAAACTCAAAGTATCAGCGTTTTGAGAAACGAGCGAGGAAATATGTACATATGCGTTCCACATTTATGAATTCAAATCATTTTACATCCAGGCCTATAACACCCATATATAATATATGTCTAGAATTTCATATTATACATAGTGTAATACTGACACTGAAATACATAAGCACCTATTAACAACATTGTACATATTTACATGCCCAAAGGAAACTACCACGTTGGCACAATATATACAAAGGTGCCCAAAATCAAACTAAGATCTAGATCATTCACTGAACAATCTCAAAATAAATATCTACAAGCGGAAAAACCATCCCAAAAAGTCAACAAGCAAGGGCATCAAGCCATCTTGTCCTTACCCTTCACTTGCTCAAAGCTTCCTGCAAAATAATCAACAAATATGGAGTGAGATAATAATTCCAATGGATTCCCTATCTTATGGGTCCACTCAACTCTACAGGGTTTCTAAACAATTCTTTAACTTAAGTCAACGAGGGAAAGACGACTTATGTAATGGGGAAAATGCAATAACATATGGAAACATGTTACTTGAGTTCTCGTAACTCAAATGAATCACTATTCATATTCACAAAACACCAATCCCCGATCAGACCTACGTCTAGGGCAAGCTCGGTTCATGCATGCTCGTATGATTCAACTTTCGTGGTGGATATTGGGTCCTCTATAAGCCTCAAACTCAATCCAAGTGATCGTCACCCATATGGGCCTCTAACCCACTTAGGGTATCTTTCACCGTATGGGCCTCTAACTCACTTAGGTGTTCACCTATCCCTCATGTCCACCATGGTTGGGGATCAAACCCAGTTAAGGCACGAATCATTGGAGTTACATCCCATTTCCTATCTCATATAAGCATCTTAAAAGGGGATGCACGCCATCAAGGGTAAAACACCTTGAATACGTGATTAATTCCACAAAAACATGATTGAATTCATAATCACTAGGTGACCCCATTCACCAATATTCACATCATTTATACATTTCTTATCATTCATGGCTAAACAACTATCTGCCATAATACACACCGAGGTATCATTATGTACAAGCATTACCATCTAAGTTGTTCGTCATACCTTAAGTTATCTTTCATTTACCTAGTTATAAACCTAGGTTTCCTCACTTATCTTCATAAAGATTAAAACATGTTATTTCACATTCCACAATACAACAATATTTATCGTACATCAAAAATATGATTCACGACATTCATAAGTACACAATGTAATATAATATGGTTGTAAGATCCCAAATTTGACCCCTAAGATCCCTCATGCCATCTCATAACTTGGTATTGGCATTAAGATCATACCTTGGTATCCTCCTCACCTATCATTCATTGGGTTTGCATTGGGAGAGATCACCAAGCATATTTGATTGTATCATACTTTATTTTCTTTGTTTACTAACCAAAATCCAAAAATATGTTTAGTCTACACGTGCCTCATCAAGTTCACAACAAGGGTTTGAGACCCTCAATACAAGGGATCAAGTTAACAAAGGTTCACATTGGTTCAAAGCATCATATATGGATCTCCATTTTCTTTATTTGTCATTTTGATCAAGAATTCATAAAGAGTTTGAAGCTTATTAGTCAAGGAAGCCCTAATTCATATGGGTATCTTGTGTGCCTTCCTCGACAAGTTTCTTCAGATTTTGGTCAAAGATATCAAGGAGTACTCCATTGAACTTCATCATAAGCATATATGATCCTCTATGATCCCCAAAGAGCAAAAGAACTTTAAGTTGGCAAGTTGGTTCAAGGAGGTTGACCAGAAAAGTCAACTGGTCAAATCTAGGGTTCCCTAGACTCTATCTCCTACAATTTTTGTCATATAAAAATGATTCCAAGAGAAAAGTTACTCTTTATGACATCCCAAACAACTTTCATGTTGGCATCAAGAGATAATTTTGCTTGGAAAGTCATTTTTTATGGTGAAATATTATAGGTCATTTTGTCTGTGCCCTAGATAGAAGGTCAACTTCCAAGAATCATAACTTCCTCAATTTTTATGATATGCTCTAAGTTTCATGATCAGTTTCGAGATGTCTTCTACAACTTTGCTTATTTGAGAAAGGTCAAATTCCACTTGCAAGGGCATGTGCCATGAGGAAACATTATAGGTTCATTTTGGTCCTCATCATTGAACAAACAATTTTCCTCAACTTCTGAAATCCATAAGTCTATCATGCAAGCTCCAAATGGTGTCAAATTTGTGACCAAATTGAAGTTGATTGAAATACATACAACTTTGAATAAGGAACCAAAGTAATTTGAAGCTTATAGAAAAAGTTATTCAAGATGGAAAAAGGGGTCATTTGACTTTTAACTTTGAAAATTTTCAAGTATGTTTGATTCCTCCAACTTCAAGACCAGAATTCATAATGGTCCAAGCTTCAAATTGAAAAAGTCCCAACATTAAAGTTGTTCCCTATGATGGTATCTTTTTAATGAGTCTAAGATCATTCCATTTGGACCAAAATTTAGGGACTTCCGCATGGTTTATTTGCAAGGCCCAATTTGGAAACGTTTGAACTCAAATGTTACACATCTTTGCATGGCTTCATGTTATGATCTTAACATTATTTGTGCACGAATTTGGATTGATTACAATGATCACTTGGGCATAAACACATGTCAATACATCCATGCACATTGAATTACTATTTTGGCCAAAATTTGAAATGGTGCAAAGATCAATTCAATGGCCTATATAATGAGATTCATTGCCTCAGAATTGAAGAGAACCCTTTCCCAAGCTCTGCACAACAATCCTATAGCCACATTACATAGAATACCTTGAAGATTTCATTGAAATCGAGCTTATAGTTCAACTTCTATTTCTGAACTAGAATTCCAAGGATTCACAACCTTTTTGATCCTAATCATCTCCTGCAAGCAAGAGGAAGCAACACCAAGTGGAATTGCATCAAGATCGAGCCTCAAAACTGCAACCCGAAGGTGAATTTTCATAAACTTCTCTTCTTCGATTCTCACTCATTTCTTAATATTTTGGCTTGATCTTTTGTTGCCTGAAGCCCTACCAATATAGGCATTAATACCGAGTTGCTTTGAGGTTGAATCGAAGCAATTCAGTTTACATACCTCAATTTTCAACTCCACATTTCTCATTATAGAGTGAGAGTTGGAAAATTTGGAGGTCATATTTGGAACCTCATGATTTTCTCTTCAATTTGGTATATGATCCATAAATTTTGGTGAGTTTTTGACCTTGACCAGTCCGGTGAGGTGGCCGGAGAAGATGACTGGAGTTAGGGCTCTGGTGGTGTGCTGGCACAGTCCATACCATCTGATCCATTAGCCACGTTCAAATCTGGTCCCTTGATTGTTATTATCAAGTGTGTGCGCACGTTGACTGCAGTACATGGTGGATGTGATGGGCTTGGCCATCAGATCTGCCACCTCAATTAATGAGGGAGATCTGATGGCCCTTGTTTTTTTGATTTAGTTTATTTTCCATTTTAATTTTTTGAAATCCATTTTCTCATTTAATTTATTATAATTTCAATTTTAATAAAAAAAGGGACTACCACCAAAATTTCACAAATAATTTCCTCTTCCCATTTCTGAATTAAAATTATTTTTTGGATTGAGTTTGATATTTTTAGTGATTTTTGACTTGTTTTTAATTTATTTTAAATACTTCTGACTTTCAAAAAATGCCAAAAAATTAGTCAATGGTCCTTTGACCTATGATAAGTCCCTTGGTCATTTGTTTGGTGATTTGAAGGGATTTTAGGTTTTTCCCCTTTTAAAAATTATTTTCTTCATTTTAAAAATTGATTTAAATGGTTTTAATAACTTTAATATTGTGTTGAACCATTTTATTGACTTTGTGTTGACTCAACTTCTGTTTGGCCTTGGTCTTGGTTGAATTGGACCTTGACTTGGTCAATACCATTGGATTTAGGGGGTTGATGAAGTTTGAACTTTATCCCTCAAGATGAATGAATGATATTGATCAAGTGAAATTCATCCCTTGATCAATTTGGGTTCTCTTTCACTTTATCTCTTCATCTTCATCTCACTTCTTTCCCAATCCACTAATGGCCAATGATTTCGCATAGATCAAAATACTAGTTGATTCATCAATGAACTTGTGTCAAATGAATCAGTATGAGCTTGATTGAGATAGGTTCATCCCGTCTTATTTTTGTGTGTGGTATGCTTTAGGAGCTTGGTCTTTATACCTTGTCTCTAGAATGCATTAACACCAATATTATTATTGCCCAACCTCAGATAGTTGTGACTTCTACATAAGTCCAATTACGATTGCTTAACATAACGCTAAATTTGTCCCAAAAGCAATAACATTTTTGTAAGTGAGATTGTAAATCTCCCATTCCTCATGGTATTGTGTGAAGATTTTGCCTCTTTTCCATTTATGAGAGCTAGTGGTATACTTGTTGATTTTATCCAAGTTGGATCCCTTCTCATGAATGATGTCTAGGTTCATATCTTCATGCTTGTGAGTGGATGGTTGAGTGTTCTCCAAAGAATGGTTTAAAACAATTTTCTTCTTTCACTAACATTCAGTAACATTTATTTGTATTGTCTTTATTTTAATTTCATTTACTTTAATGCGATTTAATTTCTTGCACTTTATCATTCATTGTCATTTACATTCATACAATTTGTTTATATTTCAATCATTTTCACTTTGCTCACTTGAGCCATACTTTGTGCTTGTATTATATTTGTGCTTGTGATTTTGTTTTGTTTGTGGTCTTAGGACCATAAAATACATAATAAAAATAAAAACCCTAAAAAATATATTGGTGGACTGTTGGACCTTTGTCTGTGACTTGATTTGGACCTTATGGACTTAGAGTAGGCAACATCCCTGAGCTATGGAAGGAACTTGGCCAATCCCATTAATTTGAGACCATTTCTTGGCTAATACCATTCATCTGATACAAGCTTTGATAGACCCATTTGGTTTATCTGTTATATACTCTCTTCTTGTTTGAATTGTTATCTTATTGATATCATTTGATGCTTTCTCTTTAAGTATGTTTCAAGGGATATTTTCATCTGATACATATAAAAGACATTGAAGACTACTTGCTTTAGAGTGCTTACTTAGATGTTTGGTTATCTTTATTTGATACTATTGGTCTTCTTATTAATTACTTGGATAATTATGCTTTGTTGCTTGCTTAACAATCCAAAGGAAATGGCTTTCTATCTGACACTATTGTCTTGGGGATGCTTCCCATTGGTTAAATCTTTTGAAATTCTGGTATCAGATATGAGATGTCGAAGGTAATGTCACGACACTAATATCTGAACAATACAAACAGGATAAAAGATAAAGAACAGTAATGCAAGAGACACAAGCAATTGTTAACCCAGTTCGGTGCAAACTCACCTACGTCTGGGGGCTACCAAGCCAGGAAGGAAATCCACTAAACAGAATTAGTTCAAAGACTCTCAGTAAACAACTTCAAGTTACAGTCTTTTCACCTAATCTCTACCTGTGTGACTTCTACCTAAGAACTCTTAGATATGAGATCCTACTCACTCCCCCTCAATCACAGCAGTGATGTAAAACAAGAATTATAATGAAAAGAAGACACTCTTCAAAGACACATACTTGATCTTGCTTAAAAGCTTCAAACAAGTAAACACAAACTCATGCTTCAAAGCTTAGAGTGGACAAATTACAACTCAAAGGTCAGTCCAATTCAATCATCTATGGATGAATGAATGACTCACAATACACACAACCACAGAAGACTAAAACCCTTATTCTCTCTCAATATTTCGTTCGTTATTTCTTGTGTATAAAACCAGATATTCTATGCCCTATTTATAGAATCGTTTGGCTGGGCTTGGACATCACAAAACCCTAAAACTATTTTCCATTCATATCTTCTCATGACAGCTGATTATATCTTGTTGGAAAATAAGTCAATCTGGTTTTAATTACTGATTGAGGGTGCGTTCAATCATTACATCAATCACACATAGATTAGCATAAAAAATGCAATCACATAATACATAACATTCAGACTGAATGTTCTGTATACAAATGTCATGACATCGGGTCTGACATCTCAGTAAAATCATGTATATTCACATTTTAAACACCCTGCAGGTACATGTTATCTTATGTCAAGACAACACTTGTGACAACTTGTGAACACTCTAGATTTTACCAAAATTGCTGCCAACACATAGAACCAACAAACTCCCCCTTTGGCAAATTTTGGCTAAAACATACATCAGACCATTTGTTCACAAGAGTAAAAAAAACACATCAGCAGTTTAGCAGCAGAAGTAATAAACCATACATTTACTAGCCATAATAGCAACTAGTAAACACATATTAAGTAACATATATGTGCTTCTTCTTCCCCTCAGTCTGTTCAACACAGACATCTCCTTCAACAACACCTGTAACATACATCACCTTATCTGACATCACTTTCAACATCACCTGTACTACACAAAACATCCTTTTCAACATCATCTATCATCTGTTTATAGCATAGCTACTTCATAGCACATATTAACTACAACTCTCCTTTAGCTACTTCTCCCCCTTTTTAGTAAAAATAGACCAAAGAGACCAATGAGAGAAAATAAATGTATATTAGTCAAAGAGAATGTCACATAGAATGTTAAAACATATTGTCAGGTGTTACAGAACCACAAACAAACACAACTATATAAGCTGAGATAAAATCCAGAGACATCAAAGAGAACCCAAAAATTACATCAAGGCATCAAAACAAGACTGCCAAATAAAACCATCAGAACAACACATCACCATAAAAGGGGAACAATCTTCACCAAAACTCAGTCAGAGGAGCTTGCATTTTCATCAGCTTCAGACCCAGAACTGCCACTTGATTTATCTTGAGATTCAAACCTCTCATTAGAGGTGTGGGCTTCTGTATCCTTGGCTTGACCAACATTTTCTCTATCACCTTGCTCCAAGCTATCAATCAGAACCTCCAAAGCTTCTTTCCTGGCTTTAGCCACCCTTATCCCAGTCTCCAATTCCTTACAGGTCTCTTTCAGTTCTGCAATCAGACCACCTTGAGAGGCTGGCTTCTTCACAACAGATGTCATGACAATGTCATTGACATGACTGCTTTCAAATAATTTGTAATGAACTGACAGGGGAGGTTTTCTTCTACTAGGGATATCACTTGTGCTCAGAATTCCAGGTTGCTGGCTCAGGATTATCCCACAAATCATTGAGGGAAAAACTATAGGCAACTTCACTACATTTGTAGAAGCATGTTTGACAATTTTTCAAACATGAATCTACCATAATCAAAATTAAGCTTGGTTCCAATAGCAAATATGAGCCTTCCAAGAGCATTTGAGATTGTAGAGATGTGATTTGTTGGTACCCAGTTTGCTGACCCTATCTTGTGCAAGATAGCATATTTCACAGTTAGTTTTCCAGCAGGGAGATGCTTCTTGCTAGGCCACTCCTTGACCTGTCTAGCAGTTATTTCCCTACATACCTAATTGTCTGTGGCCTCTAGTTCACAAGCACCTTCTGTTCCTCTTCCTAGGAACTTATTAATCACAGTTGGAGAAAACTTGACACACTTCCCTCTAACAAACACCTTACAAAACTCTTTGCTATTTTTGTCAGCAATGTCCTCAGGGATGTTCACCACAAATTCTTTAACCAGACCTTCAAACCACTGAGATAACCCACTAACAGTTTTCATTAATCCAACAGATTTAATCAGGTCCTTGACCTCTTTAACCTCCACAACATCCTTGCCCAGTTCTCTTTCCACAGCCACTCTCCTTTGGAGTACAAACTTCCATTTTGCTGCTCTATCTTCAAGATGGGAGGAAATATTATCCAAGTGTACAACAACCACCTTTGCATAGGATTTTCTAACAGTTGACCTTTTTACAGGAGAGATGTCAGGGACATCGTCTTCAACATCTTCATCTGAGTCAGAACTTTCTCTTACTTTTCTCTTCTTTACCTCCACTTTACTCCAAGACTTTGAGGGGCCTACAACAGTAGCCTTCTTACCAGTTTTGGCTATCATCATCTCAGCCACAGACCTACCCTTTCTAGTCTTCATCCTCTTAGAAACACTTGGCTTCAAGTGATGAAGCAAGCTATCATCTTCATCATCCGAGCTCTCATCTTCCAAGTCAAACACCTTCTTAGCAGAGTCATGCTTCTTAGACTGAGAAGCATCTACAAATTTCTTACTAGGCAAGGTTTGCCCTAAAGAGCACAATCCTTCAGCAGCTATATCTTTTCAGACCTAGATGAATCATCATCTTTCTCATTGTGAGGTCCAACCTCAAGAGAGGGTTCCCTTCTAGATAGAGGAGTAGAAACTCCCTTTACAGAGTGTCCTTCATTAAGGATCCTTGTGACAAGATTTCTAATGACACGATCAGTATGATGCATGTCATCCTTAGAGCTAGGGTTATTAGAACTGTTACCTTGAGTATGGCCTGCAGTGGAGGATGAACCAGGAGCGTCGCCTGGGATGACTGACAGGGGAATCACTTCCAAAATGTCTTCATTAAGAAAGTCCATAGAGGGCGTTCTAGCTTTGTGCGTAGGTTTGGTGTTTTTGGAACTAGATGGTAAAGGATGTTGTAACATATTGTTGAGCTTGTGGAAGGATTTTTGTTGCTGTAACACCCTTCTAAATTCCCCAAATATTTAATTAGAATAACAATATATCAATCAGAGTAATACGCAATTAAGGGTGTCACACAATCATTTCAACCATTCATCATAATAACTGTCATGCTCTTTTATTATATCAAAACATAAAGCATTGCAAAATACGCAGCGGATAGAGATCAAATCGATCATTCAACACATGTAACACATTACATGAGAATTATTCAACAAGGTGAAACCTCCCGTCCCGATGTTACATCTATCAGAGCATGACCCACTAAGGAGACTACACTAGACCCCAAGCACTAGCTTCTACTCAATCACTGCTCGTTACCTGAAAAATAGTTGTAAGGGTGAGTTCCTCAATCGATATGATAAGCATTATAAAATATCATGTCATGTTAAGTAATTTGACACATTAATCACCCTAATCACATCACACATTCAGTAACGGCACATCAACTCAAACGTCATACTCAATATCAACACAAGCATCACTGCTCAATTAAATTAAATACTCATACAACAAACCAACAAAATGCAACTCTAATGAGACTCGACTCGTCATGCATGTGGTACCATTTGGAGTAAAACTCCCAACTTAAAATTTGCCAATTTAACGAGGCATCAAGGCTTAAGCCTTCAACTTTCAACTTTTGCCAATCCAGGCCAACGTGGTGTGAGCAAAGCTCCGACTTAATGCATATGAATTCCGACAACATGATAACAGTAGCAACACAACAATGTCTTCAACATAATCAACTTATAATCAACTTTGACATACACGACTTTAAATTCCGACAACAGGATAATAATAGCAACACAACAATGTTTTCAACATAATCAACTTATAATCAACTTTGACATAAACTAAGTACTATATAATTCCATTCCAAAACGTACACAAGATTCAATTATCAATTTTTTTCTCTTTCCCACAGTGTTAACCGGTTAACGCCCTGGGTTAACCGGTTAACGCAGACAAAACACGCTTTCTGGCAAAACTCAACAGTGTTAACCGGTTAACGCCCTGGGTTAACCGGTTAACGCAGACAGAACAGCAATATTTCCACAACTCACAACAGTGTTAACCGGTTAACGCCCTGGGTTAACCGGTTAACGCAAGACAGAAAGCTGTTCCTGCGCTAACACGAAGCAGAATGCAGAATTCTCCGCATTTTCCGCCGTTGGAGGACTTCCGGACCTCCGATTCCAATTCCGTAAAAAGCGATACGCTCGGGGAATCACGACTCACACAATTACCGATTCAATCACAGCTTAAACACAGTTTATTCATCACAAATTTTCAGCACTCATCATCCCAATTAGGGTCAATTCAACGGTTTATCACTACCCATTACATGTTAATCTATAATACCCATTAAACGACGATAACCCCCCTTACCTGAATTAATCCGGCGAATCTTTAAGCTTCAAGCTTTTCTCTTCTCCAACCTTCTTCCTCTTGCTCTGCTCTTTGCCCTTTTCCTCTTTTCAGCCGCTTCTCTGCTTTTCACGTAAAACCCTCTTTACCAAAAAATGGAACTCTTTTTCCTTATTTCCAACTTATATATTTTCCAATAATTATTATCCCAATAATAATAATAATAATAATCCAATAATTCCAATTATTTTAATTAAATTAATAAATATAATATTAACTTAAATTAAATAATTATCTTATTTTTATCGGGGTGTTACAACTCTCCCCCACTAAAAGAGTTTTCGTCCTCGAAAACATACCTCAAGCGAATAGCTCCGGATAAGACTCCTTCATCTGACTCTCAAGTTCCCATGTCATGCTTTCGCCCGCAGCTCCCAACCAAACGACTTTGACCAACACAATCTCTTTTCCTCGAAGAGTCTTTGTTTCACGATCTTCAACTCGTACAGGCTTTGTCTCCATTGTTAAATTATCCCGCACTTGCACATCATCCATACTAACCACATGAGACGGATCTGAGACATACTTCCAAAGCTGCGACACATGGAATACATCATGCAAATTCGAAAGATTAGGTGGTAATGCCATCCGATAAGCAACTTTTCCAACCCGTTCTAAGATTTGATACGGACCAATGAAGCGAGGAGTGAGCTTTTTAGACTTCAAAGCCCTCCCAACACCGGTCACAGGCGTGACTCTCAAAAACACATGGTCACCAGCTTGAAATTCTAATTCCTTCTTCCGCTTGTCATGGTAACTCTTCTGCCTACTCTGAGAAGCTTTCATCTTCTCTCGGATAAACTTCACTTTCTCGGTAGTTTCTCGAACTAACTCTGGTCCAAGTACTACACCCTCACCAGATTCGTGCCAACACAACGGAGTTCTACATCTACGACCATACAATGCTTCAAAAGGCGCCATTCCGATACTAGAATGGTAACTATTATTATATGTGAACTTGATCAATGGAAGATAAGTGTCCCACGAACCTCCTTGTTCAAGAACACAAGCTCTCAGTAAATCCTCCAATGACTGAATAGTTCTCTCTGTTTGGCCATCAGTTTGAGGATGATATGCCGAACTCAACCTCAACTTAGAGCCCAACGAATCTTGCAGACTTTTCCAAAATCCCGATGTAAACCTCGGATCTCTGTCCGACACAATACACAGAGGAACACCATGCAACTTTACAATTACTCGGATGTAAATCTCTGCCAACTTCGCAATTGGGTAAGTGATGTTAATAGGTATGAAGTGAGCCGACTTCGTGAGCCTATCAACGATCACCCAAATCGAATCATGCCCTCTTAAAGTAGCAGGCAACCCCGTTACAAAGTCCATAGAAATGCTATCCCATTTCCATTCTGGAACTTCCAACGGTTGCATCAACCCAGCAGGCTTCTGATGCTCAATCTTCGACTTCTGACAAGTTAAGCACGCATACACAAAACGAGCCACATCTTCTTTCATTCCGGGCCACCAAAATATTTTCTTTAAATCCTGATACATTTTAGTAGCTCCTGGATGAATACTCAAACTGCTTCTATGACCCTCTTCTAGAATGCTTCTTTTCAAAATCGCGTCATCAGGAATACAAATTCTTTCCCCTAATTTTAGCACACCTCTCGCATCAATCTTAAAGTCACTCTTCTCTGATTGACCACAACGATTAAGGATATCTACTAATTTCACATCCAATTTCTGTGCCTCTCGGATACTATCCATAAAATCATTATTAATCTTTAGCATTCCTAGCATTACACTCTGCGGCGTTACTTCGCAAACCAAACTCATATCACGAAATTGCTCAATTAATTCCAACTCCTTAATCATCATTGCCGACACATGCAAGGTCTTTCTACTTAAAGCATCGGCCACAACATTTGCTTTTCCTGGATGATAATTCAAACCGAAATCATAATCCTTAAGCAATTCTAACCACCTACGTTGTCTCATGTTCAGCTCTTTCTGATCAAATAGATACTTTAAACTTTTATGATCGCTGAAAACTTCAAATCTGGAACCATAAAGGTAATGCCTCCAGATTTTTAGCACAAACACCACAGCAGCAAGTTCAAGATCATGGCGTAGGATAGTTCTTTTCATGAATTCTTAACTGTCGCGACGCATAAGCAATCACTTTATTATTTTGCATGAGCACACCTCCCAAGCCCATCAATGAAGCATCACAGTAGATTATAAACGGTTCCTCCGGATTTGGCAAAGTCAAAACCGACGCCGACGTCAATCTCCTTTTTAATTCATTAAAACTCTCTTCGCACTGAACATCCCACACGAAAGCTTTACCCTTACAAGTTAATTTAGTCAACGGAAGTGCTAACTTAGAAAATCCTTCAATAAACCTTCTATAATATCCAGCTAACCCCAAAAAGCTTCTAATCTCGGTAACCGACTTAGGAGTCTCCCATTGCAATACAGCTTCTACCTTGGAAGGATCTACAGCAATACCTTTTCCTGAAATTACATGGCCGAGAAAACTGACTTCTCTTAACCAAAATTCACACTTGGACAGCTTCGCATACAATTTCTTATCTTTCAAAACATCCAACACTAATCTCAAATGTTCCTTGTGCTCTTCTTCGGACTTAGAGTAAATCAAATATCATCAATAAATACTACCACAAAATGATCCAGATAAGTATGGAAAATACGATTCATGTATTCCATAAATACTCCCGGCGCATTAGTCACACCGAAAGGCATCACAGAATACTCATAATGTCCATACCGAGTTCTGAACGCTGTCTTCTGGACGTCTTCATCTTTCACTTTGATCTGATGATAGCCCGATCTCAAATCAATTTTACTGAACACACAAGCACCCACTAATTGATCCATCAAATCATCTATTCTCGGTAGTGGATACTTATTCTTGATCGTTACTTTATTCAATTGTCTATAATCGATACAAAGCCTCATACTACCATCTTTCTTTTTTACTAGCAACACTGGAGCTCCCCACGGTGACACACTTGGTCTTATAAACTTCTTCTCAAGTAAGTCTTCCAATTGCCTCTTTAATTCACACAATTCAGATGCCGACATTCTATACGGTGCCATCGAAACAGGCCTAGTACCAGGCACCAAATCAATAGTAAATTTAACTTCCCTCTCTGGCGGCACACTAGGAATTTCATCAGGAAAAACTTCAGGGAATTCTTTCACCACTAACAGTTCCTCTATCTTAGCTTTACTCTCAACCGACAACGTCGCCATCAAAGAAAACATCTGAGCTCCCTCTTTCATCAATTTTCGCAATTCTCTGAAAGGTAATAAGTCAACTCCTTCTTCTTCAGGAGTGGAAAACCTCACCGACTTATGATGACAATTTATATGAACATAATTATACTCCAACCAGTTCATACCAAGAATTACATCCATCCCACCCAACGGCAAACATACTAAATCAACATAGAAATCTTTATCGAAGATCGACAAAGGACAATTTAAACATACCAAGGAAGTAGTTATTGATCCCTTAGCTGGGGTCTCAACAATCAATTCACCATCCAAAGCGGACAATTTTAAACCCAGTCTTCGAGCACAGTTAGCAGAAATAAAATAGTGTGTGGCACCGGTATCAATAATAGTAATTAAAGGAGTACCATTTATGAAACATGTACCTCGGATAAGTCTGTCCTCACTGGAGGTTTGAGTTCCGGTCAATGCGAACACCTTTCCAGTTTGAGATTTCTTTGGCTTCTGACACTGACTTCCAATATGCCCTTCTTCGCCACAATTAAAACAAATCATTTCCTTGTGCTTGCAATCAGCTATTGCATGGCCAGTCTTACCACAGCGAAAACACCTCTTTACTTCAGCAGTGCATACATTACTCTTATGACCAGCCTGACCACATTTGAAGCAAACTATACCAGCAGGAGCACCTCCCCTACTAGTCCTCTGAGCCGGAGCAGCTCCTTGTTTCCCTTTTCCCACTGGAGCATCATACGGCTTGCCACGATTTTGATGTTGCTTGCCCCTGCGGTCACTGACAATCTTGTAATGAGCATTATTGTCTTCTTCAAATATCCTGCAGCTATCCACCAATTCAGTAAAAATGCGTATCTTCTGATACCCAACAACCTTCTTAATTTCAGAGCGCAGTCCGTTCTCAAACTTGATGCACTTTGAAAATTCAGCACCAGCACCAGTGTAATGAGGATAAAATTTGGACAACTCCACAAATTTTGCAGCATAATCAGTGACAGACAAGTTTCCTTGCTTCAGTTCAAGGAACTCAATTTCTTTCTTACCACGGACATCCTCCGGATAATACTTTCTCATGAGTTCCCTACGGAATACATCCCAAGTAATGACTTCACCTGCCACGGTCAACCTCTCGTGAGTCTCTAGCCACCAGTCATCAGCTTCGACTGCTAGCATGTGAGTACCATACCGAACCTTCTGAGCTGGAGTGCAATCCATAACACGGAAGATTCTCTCGATCTCTTTCAACCATCCCAAGGTTGCATCTGGATCATGCTTCCCTTTAAACACCAGCGGATTCTCTCTTTGAAAAGTCGCCAAGCTACGTGATCCAGCATCTCCACCAGCATTTGGCAAGTTCTGCACAGCTTGTGCCATCGCTTGCATTGCGGCAGCCATTG
Source organism: Lathyrus oleraceus (assembly GCF_024323335.1). NCBI lineage: Eukaryota > Viridiplantae > Streptophyta > Magnoliopsida > Fabales > Fabaceae > Lathyrus > Lathyrus oleraceus. Next base: position 359,050,544 of record NC_066584.1, read on the forward strand.
CAGCGTCATTCCTTCCAGCCATTTCAACTTATCACCACAACACAACTTAAAAGTTAGATTAGTAACAATACACAATTGTTAGACAGTAACGACACGACAACTGGTCGGACAGACCGACCTGCTCTGATACCACTAATGTAACACCCTTCTAAATTCCCCAAATATTTAATTAGAATAACAATATATCAATCAGAGTAATACGCAATTAAGGGTGTCACACAATCATTTCAACCATTCATCATAATAACTGTCATGCTCTTTTATTATATCAAAACATAAAGCATTGCAAAATACGCAGCGGATAGAGATCAAATCGATCATTCAACACATGTAACACATTACATGAGAATTATTCAACAAGGTGAAACCTCCCGTCCCGATGTTACATCTATCAGAGCATGACCCACTAAGGAGACTACACTAGACTCCAAGCACTAGCTTCTACTCAATCACTGCTCGTTACCTGAAAAATAGTTGTAAGGGTGAGTTCCTCAATCGATATGATAAGCATTATAAAATATCATGTCATGTTAAGTAATTTGACACATTAATCACCCTAATCACATCACACATTCAGTAACGGCACATCAACTCAAACGTCATACTCAATATCAACACAAGCATCACTGCTCAATTAAATTAAATACTCATACAACAAACCAACAAAATGCAACTCTAATGAGACTCGACTCGTCATGCATGTGGTACCATTTGGAGTAAAACTCCCAACTTAAAATTTGCCAATTTAACGAGGCATCAAGGCTTAAGCCTTCAACTTTCAACTTTTGCCAATCCAGGCCAACGTGGTGTGAGCAAAGCTCCGACTTAATGCATATGAATTCCGACAACATGATAACAGTAGCAACACAACAATGTCTTCAACATAATCAACTTATAATCAACTTTGACATACACGACTTTAAATTCCGACAACAGGATAATAATAGCAACACAACAATGTTTTCAACATAATCAACTTATAATCAACTTTGACATAAACTAAGTACTGTATAATTCCATTCCAAAACGTACACAAGATTCAATTATCAATTTTTTTCTCTTTTCCCACAGTGTTAACCGGTTAACGCCCTGGGTTAACCGGTTAACGCAGACAAAACACGCTTTCTGGCAAAACTCAACAGTGTTAACCGGTTAACGCCCTGGGTTAACCGGTTAACGCAGACAGAACAGCAATATTTCCACAACTCACAACAGTGTTAACCGGTTAACGCCCTGGGTTAACCGGTTAACGCAAGACAGAAAGCTGTTCCTGCGCTTAACACGAAGCAGAATGCAGAATTCTCCGCATTTTCCGCCGTTGGAGGACTTCCGGACCTCCGATTCCAATTCCGTAAAAAGCGATACGCTCGGGGAATCACGACTCACACAATTACCGATTCAATCACAGCTTAAACACAGTTTATTCATCACAAATTTTCAGCACTCATCATCCCAATTAGGGTCAATTCAACGGTTTATCACTACCCATTACATGTTAATCTATAATACCCATTAAACGACGATAAACCCCCCTTACCTGAATTAATCCGGCGAATCTTTAAGCTTCAAGCTTTTCTCTTCTCCAACCTTCTTCCTCTTGCTCTGCTCTTTGCCCTTTTCCTCTTTTCAGCCGCTTCTCTGCTTTTCACGTAAAACCCTCTTTACCAAAAAATGGAACTCTTTTTCCTTATTTCCAACTTATATATTTTCCAATAATTATTATCCTAATAATAATAATAATAATCCAATAATTCCAATTATTTTAATTAAATTAATAAATATAATATTAACTTAAATTAAATAATTATCTTATTTTTATCGGGGTGTTACAGTTGCCCTAGCAGAGAAGGTTGATGAAGTTGGAGGAAGGTGGAAATGTTTGAGCTGAGGTTGCGTGTGAAAATGCTATAGATGGAAGTTCCAATACTAGGTAATGATTTACCATAAATGGGGCACTTTCTTTTAAGTGGGCAGACAATATTTTTATTACCTTTTCCACTCCAAATTAATTGCTATAAATTCTCAAAGATACAAATCCCTAATTTCCCTCTTAGAAATTCAAATTTATTAGCATCCAACACCTTTATAAATATATCAGCTAACTGCATTTCAGTAGTAACATGCTCCAGGGCTATGATTTTCTCTTCCACTAGTTCTCTAATAAAATGATGACGAATATCAATATGTTTTGTCCTGCTGTGCTGAATAGGATTCTTAGAAATATTTATAGCACTCAGGTTGTCACAGTACAATGTCATGACATCTTGTGTGACATTGTATTCAGTCAGCATCTGTTTCATCCAAACCAGTTGAGAACAACTACTTCCAGCTGCTATGTATTCAGCTTCAGTAGTGGACAAAGACACACAAATTTTGTTTCTTACTAAACCATGATATTAAGTTGTTCCCCAAGAAGAAACATCCTCCTGATGTGCTTTTCCTATCATCAACACTTCCAGCCCAGTCAACATCACAGTATCCATCCAGCATAGATCCAAATCCATGAGTATACAACATCCCATAGTCACTGGTGCCATTGACATATTTCAGTATCCTTTTCACTTGGTTTATGTGACCGACTTTTGGTTCAGCTTGATATCTAGCACAAACACCTACAGCAAAATCAATGTCAGGTCTGCTTGTTGTGAGATATAGCAGACTTCCTATCATGCTTCTGTAGAGACTTTGATCTACACTAACACCATTTTCATCTTTGGAGACTTTTAGATGTGTAGGAGCAGGTGTCCTTTTATGACTTGCATTCTCCATGCCAAACTTCTTAACAATGTTTTTGGCATATTTGCTTTGAGATAGAAAGATAGAATCTTCCATCTGCTTGACTTGTAGCCCAAGAAAATAGGTCAGCTCTCCAACAAGGCTCATTTCAAATTCAGACTGCATTTGTTTAACAAAATGTTTTACCATCTGATCTGACATCCCACCAAACACAATATCATCCACATATATTTGAGCCACCATGAGTTTTCCTCCTTCATTCTTAATAAATAGGGTCTTGTCAATGCCTCCCTTCTTGTATCCATTGTTAATGAGGAACACTGTGAGTCTATCATACCAAGCCCTGGGAGCTTGTTTCAAACCATAGAGGGCTTTCCTCAGCCTATACACATGCTTTGGAAGATTTGGATCTATAAACCCTTTAGGTTGTTCAACATACACTTCCTCATTTAAGTAGCCATTCAAGAAGGCACTTTTTACATCCACTTGGAACAATTTAAACTTCAGAATACATGCCACTCCAAGCAATAGTCTAATGGACTCAAGGCGAGCTACAGGGGCAAATGTTTCATCAAAGTCAACTCCTTCAACTTGAGTGTATCCTTGTGCTACTAATCTTGCTTTATTTTTAGTAACCACCCCTTGTTCATCAGATTTATTCTTGTAAACCCACTTTGTTCCAATGACATTTATTCCTTCAGGTCTTGGAACCAGTTCCCACACTTCATTTCTTTTGAATTGACCTAACTCTTCCTTCATGGCATTGATCCAGAATTCATCAGTCAAGGCTTCCTTGACATTCCTAGGCTCAATCTTGGACACAAAACAACCATGTGAGATCACTTCCCTTGATCTAGTTGTGACCCCTTTATTTGGGTCTCCTATAATGAGATCTTTGGGATGATCCTTCTGAATTCTGATAGAGGGTCTCTTATTAGTTTTGTTAGCTTCAGGTTCAACTTGAGTGAGTTCACTCTCATTACTTTTGTCTGGGAAATCAGTTGGGGGATCATTTGGGGATGTCTCAACATCGTCTGTGACATCAGTCTGCTGATCATCAACCAAAACATTGATAGATTCTATCATTACTTTTGTTATGGAATTAAAGACTCTAAATGCTCTGCTGTTTTTTTAGTAGCCCATAAATATTCCTTCATTACTCTTGGGATCCATCTTCCTTCTTTGTTCACGATCAGTCAAGATATAACATTTACTACCAAACACATGGAAGTATTTGACTGTAGGTCTTCTCCCTTTCCAGACTTCATATAAAGTAGTAGGAGTCCCTTTCTTCAAGGTTACTCTGTTGTGAACATAGCAGGCTGTGTTCATAGCTTCATCCCAGAAGTGGTAGGGTAATTTCTTAGCATGAATCATAGCTCTGGCTAATTCTTGGAGAGTTCTATTTTTCCTTTCTACCACACCATTTTGCTGAGGAGTGATGGGAGATGATAACTCATGACTAATTCCCTCTGATGCACAGAATCCAACAAATTTGTTGTTCTCAAATTCTTTCCCATGATCACTTCTGATTCTAATAACCTGACTTTCTTTTTCTCTTTGAAGTCTTAGACAAAGATCTTTGAAGACTTCAAATACATCAGATTTTTCTCTTATAAAATTGATCCAGGTGTATCTGGAGAAGTCATCCACCACTACATAAGCATACTTCTTTCCACCAAGACTTTCCACCTGCATGGGTCCCATCAAGTCCATATGGAAAAGTTCCAACACTCTGGAAATGGTGTCATGTCTGAGCTTCTGATGTGACATCTTTGTCTGTTTTCCAATCTGACACTCCCCACAAACTCTTCCTTCATCGATCTTCAAGTTTGGAATTCCTCTGACAGCTTCAACAGATATAATCCTCTTCATTCCTTTAAGATGCAGATGGCCCAATTTTTGATGCCATATCTTCACTTCTTCTTCTTTGGCTAGAGTACACATTGAAGAATAACCAGTTTCTTAAGAACTCCATATATAGCAGTTGTCCTTAGACCTGACTCCTTTCATGATCACTTCATTTTCTTTATTAGTAATCAGACATTCAGTTTTTGTGAAGTTTACAGTTAGACCTTGGTCACATAGTTGACTGATGCTTATTATGTTTGTAGTCAGTCCCTTCACAAGTAGGACATTGTCAAGGTTAGGGACTCCAGGGCAGTTTAGCTTTCCAATCCCCTTGATTTCACCCTTTGCTCCATCACCAAAGGTTACATAGCTGGTGGCATGAGGATGAAGGTCAGTTAGCAGGTTTTTGTTTCCAGTCATGTGTCTGGAGCACCCACTGTCAAAATACCAGTCTTCTTTGGCTGAAACTCTGAAGGAAGTGTGAGCTATCAGGTTTGTAACACCAGTCCTATGAACCCATTGTTTTCTGTTGGCAGGTATGTGATGTTTGGGTCTAGGTTGATGATGAGAAGGACTAGGATAGCCATACAACTTATAGCATAATGGTTTTATGTGGCCAAATTTTCCACAGTAATGACATCTCCATTTTTGATGTTTTCCTTTCTGCTGTCTTCCCTTATGATGTTGTGACATATGATGTGACATCTTTGGTTTGCTGCCAGTGTGACTACACTCAGGTTTGGATTCATTGAACCCCAGGCCAGACTTGTCTCCTGCCATTTGTCCAGTCTGGAGAATTTTGTCTAAGGTGTCAGATCCATTGGTTAGCATTCTGACATACTTTGTCATCTCATCCAGTTTGGAATTCAAGAACACTGCTTCAGTCTTCAACTTAGAGATGGTTTCCAAGTGTTCTGCCTTCTCATTCTCCAGTTGTGTTATCACTTTCTTCTGACTTTCAACTTGTTGACACATTTCTTCACTTCTGTGACACAACTTTTGATAACATGAAATTATATCACATTTTAGGACTTAATTCAATTAAATTATATTATTATTTACTTTAATTTATTTCATTTTATCAGATATTACGCGGTATTTCCTTTCTATTTATCTCAGGTATCTATTTGAAGCAAAAGTAAAAAAAGGAAGAAAAGGAGGTGCAAAAAGAAGTTTTTGGAAACAAATAGCAAAAGCCCAGCCCAAAGAAGGCACAGGCGTTGTGCCTGTGACGAGCGTCACAGAGCCTGTGACGAGCGGCACGCTGTATACATGCCTGTGACGAGCGTCACACATGGTGTGACGGACGTCACACCATTCCCCTACATTTTTTCCTTCAGAGACGTTGAGTCCTATTTGCACGCTGAATCCTATTTCCACGCCTATACCTCTGTTACGTGAAGACCCTTTGACGTGGACTACTTCTGAAGACCGTTACGGAAAGTGCCAATATAAATACCAGCTTTGCAAACCCTTCCTCGGTTCCACGCTCCCAGACAGTTTTCCAGTTTTAGTTTTTCTTTGCATTTTTTTTCCAGCAGCTTAAGCATATTCCTTATAGTACCTCTTTTATAATTGTTATATTGTTTCTTTAGCAATTCTATTTTCTTTTCTAGCACTTAATTAATTTTTCGCACAATAGTTTCTACACCGGGAACTATTGTGTACCTTTTGACGGATCTAACCTTACGTTAGAATCTAGTTTTTTTATTCCTTCGTTTTATTTTTCTGCCTGATTGAAGAACTCAAGAACAAATCCAACCGGTCTGTGGTGGAGTGTTCAAGACTGCTATTTAATTATTCAGGTTCTTTATTTATTTGTTGAATTTATATATGCTTGTTTTTACTATTAATTTATACTGTTTGCCTGCGATGAGTCTGTTTATGCATGATATTTATTTAAGTCTGTTTAGCATGTCTGGCTAATTTATTTAGGTATCGGTACGTAAAGTAAGCGGAATGAAGGAATCAAAACTAAGTTGGTTTATTTAAGTTTAAAATTAAAATCACTCTTTTTACAGTCTCAATTTACAGGTTTAATAACAAAGTTTTTGTACGAAAGTAAAAGACATAAAGAAGTTAAAATCAATAGAGCGAGAGTTTGAGGTTTTGACTGGACAGTGTAAATTGGACATTAATTCTAGATCAGGGCGAGAGCAATTTTTAGAGTTAATTAAATTCTAACCTTTTTCAAAAAGTATTTTTAAAGATTGAATGTGAGGGCGAGAGTTAAGCATTTGAATTTAATTATATAACCTAAGTCAACAGAGCGAGAGTTTGAGATAAGGGTGTTTAAACGATTAGTGTTTTCTTAAAAGAGTTTCTACGGATTCTATTGTTTTCAAAAAGTGGTTTTTGACTTAACTATAAGTGACAGCTACGTTAATATAAAATCATAGTTTATTCAACAGAGCGAGAGTTTGAGATAAAACTTTTAACCAATAGCGTTAACTGAAAAGATTTATTTTTAAAACCAAGAAACCAATAAAGAATTGATTCCCTAATTACGACGAATTATGTACCGATATCCGCTTTATTGATATTTAATCTAGAATTTAGTTTAGTTTTAGCTTTTTCCCCCAAAAATCAAAGTATTACCTGCCTTAGCTTTACGAAGTAACCTTAGATAACGGTATATCGATTCATAAGTCCCTGTGAGATCGATATCTTTTAAAACTACGCGATAGAACTGTGCACTTGCAGTTTGTACCCCAATTCGACTCATAAAGTCGAGCGATCAAGTTTTTGGCGCCGTTGCCGGGGACTTTTATTTAGTCGATATCGTAACTCTCCTGTTACGCTGTAGAGACTAAGGCTTTTCTTTCTCTTTTCTTTCTTTCGTTGATTTGTATGCCACGCACTCGCTCACAAGGCGAGCCGCTCAACTTACGAATCAACGATATCGAACTATATCTCCGAGTCTTACGACGAATTCGGGAATATCATGCTGCAAACAATCTACCTCCTGTAGAACTTCTTGATTTCAAAAATATTTTCCCTTCGATACCCGAGATGGCAGAACCAGCTCGTGCTCTTAGAGATTACGCCGCTCCATCGCAAGATGAACCACATTCAAGTATTGCTCCACCCGCAATCGAAGCAAACAACTTTGAACTCAAACCTTCACTGTTGCAGGCAGTGCAACAGAACCAATTCTCTGGAAATCCTACCGAGGATCCTAACCTTCATTTATCCGTATTTGTCCAATACGCTAATACTGTTAAAGCTAATGGTGTCACTTCAGAGGCAATTCGACTTCGTCTTTTTCCTTTCTCACTAAGAGATAGCGCTAGAAGATGGCTTCAATCTCTTCCTTCCAACTCAGTCACCACATGGAACGAGTTGAAGAAAGTTTTTCTTGCTTGATATTTTCCGCCAAGCAAAACAGCTATGTTAAGAGCCCAAATAAATGGATTTAAACAGAAAGATAACGAGTCTCTTTTCGAAGCATGGGAAAGATACAAAGACATGATGAGACTTTGTCCACATCATGGTTTAGAAGACTGGTTAGTAATTCATACATCTATAATGGTCTCCTGTACAACACGAGGTTAACAATAGATGCCGCCGCAGGTGGTGCACTAATGAACAAACCTTATGCTGACGCTTACCAACTTATCGAAAGCATGGCTCAAAACCACTATCAGTGGGGAACCGAACGAACAATGGTGGAAAAACCTCAAACGAAAACTGGCATGTACGAGATAAGTAACCTTGATCATGTTAATGCAAAAGTGGATGCTCTGGTCCAGAAAATTGAAAGTTTAAATGTATCACCTCCAGCCACCGTAGTTGCCATAACTCAGAATTGCGAAGTCTGTGGAATCCAAGGTCACACTCCTGCAGATTGTCAACTCCTAACAGGAATCCAAGCGGAGCAAGTAAACTATGCTCAAGGAAGCCCCTACTCGCACACCTATAACTCAAATTGGAAGAATCATCCCAACTTTTCATATAAGAGTAATAATGCTCTATATGCACCTGGACAATCTCCAAATCAAGCCCCAGCTATACCTCCGGGATATCAGAAGCCGACCCCATCTACATCTAACAATAACGCCCCTAGGAAATCCAATTTGGAAATCATGATGGAAAACTTTATAGCTTCTCAACAGCAAACCAATAAAGATTTCTTAAACCAGAATGTACACACTGGCGAACAAATTAACCAACTAGCAAGTAAAGTAGATGCCCTGACTACTCATAACAAAATGCTGGAAACGCAAATATCACAAGTAGCTCAACAACAAGCGCTTACTGCTGCCCCAACTGGTACATTTCCTGGCCAACCCCAACCTAACCCAAGAAGCCACGCTCATGCAATTATACTGAGAAGTGGAACGGAAGTGGAAGGACCGTCTGACCCAAGGATAGAAAACCAAAACTCTAAAAGGTCAACTGAGGAAAGTGAACCTAAGGAAAAGGCAAAGAGTAATAAGGAAACCGTAGAAAAGAAGGAACCTTATGTACCTCCACCACCTTATAAACCACCTATCCCTTACCCTCAAAGGCTTATTAAAACCAAAGATGCGGGCCAATTTAAAAAATTTGTCGACCTACTAAAACAATTAAACGTCACAATTCCGTTTATAGAAGCTATTACGCAGATGCCCTCATATGCCAAGTTTTTAAAAGAAATTCTTTCTAATAAAAGAAAACTTGAAGATAGCGAAACCGTTACACTTACTGCTGAATGTAGCGCTATAATACAGAATATGCCTCCTAAACTTAAAGACCCAGGTAGTTTCTCTATACCCTGTCACATAGGAAAATTTGTCATTGACAAAGCCTTATGCGATTTAGGAGCCGGTATTAGTGTTATGCCTTTATCCATATGCAAGAGACTTGAAATGGGAGAATTAAGACCAACTAAAATGTCTGTGCAACTAGCAGATTGTTCCGTAAAATATCCTGTAGGAATTCTTGAAAACGTTCCAGTGCGCATAGGTCAATTCTACATTCCAACGGATTTTATAATTATGGATATTAGAGAAGATGAAGTTACACCCATTATACTGGGAAGACCGTTCTTAGCAACTGCCGGTGCAATCATAGACGTAAAACAAGGACGACTCACTTTCGAAGTAGGAGAAGAGAAAATTGAGTTCATTCTTTCCCAATTTTTGAAAGCACCTGCAATAGAAGATACATGTTACTTCATGGATATCATCGATGAATGCATAAAAGAAACGGAGTTAGAAAAGGACAAATCATCTGACTATCTTGTAGAAGACAAACTTAACCAATGTTTAGCAATAACACCGGACCCTACGCAATGCCTTAAGAAACCAACCTTAGACCTGAAAACACTTCCCAAAAATCTGAGATATGAATTCCTAGACTTAGAGCTTGAACGACCAGTGATAGTTAATGCTGACCTAGGAAGGCTCGAAACAGAAAAACTCCTGCATATCTTAAGAAAATATCCAACCGCACCAGGTTACAACATCACCGATCTTAAAGGAATAAGTCCTTCTATTTGTATGCACCGCATCATGTTAGAAGAAGACTGTAAAACTTCTAGGGAACACCAAAGAAGACTAAACCCGATCCTGAGTGAGGTAGTGAAGAAGGAAATAACTAAGTTATTAGAGGCAGGTATCATATATCCTATATCTGATAGCAAATGGGTTAGTCCTGTACACGTAGTACCAAAAAAAGGAGGTATAACAGTCATTGAAAATGAAAAAGGAGAAACTATAACCAAACGAATCGAATCGGGATGGAGAATGTGCATTGACTATAGGAAACTAAACAAAGCAACCCGAAAAGATCATTTCCCTTTACCATTCATTGACCAGATGTTAGAACGATTAGCAAAACATTCACATTTCTGCTATCTAGACGGTTACTCAGGTTTCTTTCAAATACCAATTCACCCTGATGACCAAGAAAAGACAACGTTCACGTGCCCTTTTGGTACCTTCGCTTATAGACGAATGCCGTTTGGCTTGTGTAATGCTCCTGCAACTTTCCAAATATGCATGATGGCAATATTCGCCGATTTTCTAGAAAACATCATGGAAGTATTTATGGATGACTTTTCCGTATGCGGACAAAGCTTTGAAGAATGTCTTGAAAACCTAGAGAAAGTTCTAGAGCGATGTGTAAAAGTAAACCTAGTACTTAATTGGGAAAAATGCCACTTTATGATACAAGAAGGAATTGTTTTAGGACACATCATCTCAAATAGAGGAATTGAAGTAGACAAGGCCAAAATAGAGGTAATCGAAAACCTTCAACCCCCGAAAACTGTGAGAGAAGTACGAAGCTTCTTAGGACATGCCGGTTTTTACTGACGATTCATTAAAGACTTCTCTAAAATAACTAAACCGTTGACCGGATTATTGATGAAAGATGCTGAATTCATATTCGACAATAAATGTTTAGAAGCATTTCAAACGCTTAAACAAGCACTGATCTCCGCACCCATAATGCAGACACCAGATTGGAATGAACCATTCGAAATAATGTGTGATACCAGCGATTACGCTGTAGGTGCTGTTTTAGGACAACGAAAGGATAAAAAGCTTCATGTTATATATTACGCAAGTAGAACTCTAGATGAAGCACAAATGAATTACGCCACAACCGAGAAAGAACTTCTAGCAGTAGTGTTTGCGCTAGATAAATTTCGTTCTTACTTAGTCGGAGCCAAAATAATCATCTACACTGATCACGCTACTATCAAATACCTCTTAACTAAAAAGGATGCAAAACCTAGACTCCTAAGGTGGATCCTATTACTACAAGAGTTCAATTTGGAAATCAAAGACAAGAAAGGAACTGAAAACGTAGTAGCAGATCACCTCTCTAGACTTGAGAACCTTGAACCGGAAAGAACAGCAATTAACGATGATTTCTCGTACGATAAGCTTATAGCTACTTTAGAAGAAAATAACGCTGATAAACAGGTAGAAACTACCTTAGCAATATCTGTTACACCGTGGTACGCTGACCTCATCAATTATTTAGCTGCCGAAATAGTTCCATCTACCTTATCCTACCAACAGAAGAAACGATTCTTCTATGACATAAAACATTATTACTGGGATGACCCCTTACTTTTTAAAAGAGGTCCCGATGGTATTTTCCGTCGGTGTATACCCGAAGAAGAGGCAGAAAGTATAATCCAACACTGTCACTCCGCTCCTTATGGTGGACACGCAAGTACATCCAAGACCTGCTCTAAAATCCTACAAGTCGGTTTTTATTGGCCAAGCATATGGAAGGATGTGCATGTAGCTATTAAGAAATGTGATAGATGTCAACGCACAGGAAACATATCTAGACGTGACGAGATGCCACAAAAGGGCGTTTTTGGAAGTAGAGATTTTCGACGTGTGGGGAATAGACTTCATGGGACCTTTTCCATCCTCTTTCGGCAACAAATACATACTCGTGGCAGTTGACTACGTATCAAAATGGATTGAAGCTATAGCTTCCCCAACTAACGACACACGAGTAGTAACTAGACTCTTTAAGAATATAATATTTCCAAGGTTTGGTGTCCCAAGAATAGTAGTCAGTGATGGTGGATCGCATTTCATATCCAAAGTACTCGAAAAACTACTGCTTAAGTATGACGTAAGACATAGAGTAGCGACACCTTACCACCCTCAAACCAGTGGGCAAGTGGAAGTATCTAACAGAGAAATCAAACAGATACTAGAAAAAACAGTCGCAACTTTAAGGAAAGACTGGTCATTGAAATTACCAGAAGCTTTATGGGCATACCGAACTGCTTACAAAACACCCATAGGGACAACCCCATTTAAGCTAATTTATGGAAAATCCTGTCACCTCCCGGTAGAATTAGAACATAAAGCCTATTGGGCTATTAAAATCTAAATTTAAACTATAAAGCCGCCGGTGAAAAGAGAATCCTTGATATAAGCGAATTAGAGGAACTCAGAAGAGACGCTTACGAAAATGCCAGAATTTACAAAGAAAGAACAAAACAATGGCATGACAAGCGAATATCGAGGAAAATCTTCAAACAAGGCGATACAGTCCTTTTATTTAACTCCAGACTAAAGTTATTTCGGGAAAACTACGATCTAGATGGTCAGGTCCTTTTCAAATCACCAATGTTTTTCCCAGTGGAGCAGTAGAAATTAAAGGCAAATCTATGGAACCATTTACCGTAAACGGGCAACGTCTAAAACATTATCACTATGCAGAAAACAATGAAGATTCGCAAGTCTTGCACTTAGACGAAATGCCTCCAGAAATTATAGATTATAATTGATTGTTTTTATGTCGAGCTTGCGACATTAAACAAAGCGCTTAGTGGGAGACAACCCACAATTATTTTATTATTTCCTTATTCTATTATTATTATTTTCTATTTCTTCCTTAATTATTCTTTTAATTTTTGTTTAGTATTCATTCTTAATTTATCTTAATTTATTAAAAACTTTTCTCTCTTTCGGCATTTGGCCAAATCCTGACTAAAACTCTTGTTTTTCTTTTCTCTAGCTAACACTAACCTGATGGGACATATTGATCGTATGGGTATCAAATTCAGAGGAACAGCTCAGAAACAAAAGTTTGAGGAACTAGCCACGAGAGAGATGCTACCTAGCCTGTATGCTGATGACTGGGCAATGACTGCCCTTGGACTAAGACAAAGTGTCCTGTATTTGCTGAATCAGATAGGGTGGGAAACCGCTCCTATCCGTAGACAATCTGTCACTTACCGGAGACTGACTCTAGAATTCCTTAGTTCTCTGATCTATCTACCCAGCCATGGAAAAGGAATAAGCAGAGGTTTTATACAGTTCAGAATGTTTAACATGGAGTACCAATTTAATATTCAAGATTTTACCAACCTTTTAGGCTTCCCTACATCCTTTGACACATTCACAGTGAGCCAAGAGGAACTTTTCGAATATAGAGAACTCGAACACTTTTGGGGTAACTTGACTGGAAATGACGATCCCGAGGAACATGAGTTTCTCTCTGGAAACATACATAATCCGGCCTTTCATTATTTCCATAAGATCCTGACCCACACCTTATTTGGGAAGAAGCCAAACAGTACCACAGTTTCACGTGATGAACTCTTCATCATATTTTGCGCTTCTCAGAACCGTCCAGTAAACGGTGCCACTTTTATGTTAGCAAATTTGGACCACCTTATCCAAGATGAGCGAGCACCAATTCGAATAGGCGGTTTGATAACTATGATAGGTAATGCTATTGGATTACGTCAGCCTATGCTTGACTTAAGCCCTTTTTGTGGCATTACTACTATGAGTATACCCTTCCTCTTCAACACTTTGTTTATAGCAAACCTAGGGTCTGATGAGTTTGAGCTTATTATTGATAACCAAGTTCTTTGCCTATTCACCATGCCCGATCCTAAGACTAGTGTTCATAACCGCAACAACTGGCTCTACAACCTGAACGAAACCCCCTCTCCTGCTAGATCCACTAAATCCATCCAGGACTATGAGATTTGTGATGACTATGAGATTTATGATGACCAGATTCCTTATGCTGAATCAGATCCTCAGACACCATCTGGATATTATGATATTGATCCTCCTCCTCAACTCGCTCAGACCGAAGAATCGACAATACCCAACCTTAGACATCATATGCCCGGAACTGATTATAACACTGCCATGGAAGCTTTGATGTCAGAACAAGATGCCCTCAGAGAAGAATTCACTAGCTTGAGGCACGAATTTCTGGGATACATGAACAGTATGACAAACCAGTTTCACGAGTTGCTATACCGTGTTAACTCCTTTGCTCCTCCGGCCAGAGATCGTGCAGATGGATAGAATTTATTTATTTTTCTTAGTTATTTAGTCTTAAGTTAGATTAATTATTTAATGTTATTTCAAATTATGTTCGTATTTGTTTCTCTTTCGCACTTTTTGTTTTTCTCCATTGTTACATTATGATTATTTTATTGAAGCTATTTATTCATTTTATTATGTAATATCTATTATGCTCTCTACTGTTGCTGCCTACATGACTTATTAAAGAACAATATATTTATGCATCATTGTGCAAAGTAGAATGACGTGCAAGAAAATTAAATAGCAAAATAAAATAATCTGGAGCAAAAAAATAAATAAATAAATAAATAAATAAATTACCAAGTTATTCTGAAGAACGCTGTGTGACGAGCGTCACACAATCTATGACGGACGGCATGCCAAGTACCTGTTACGACCGTCACGCCCCTGTGACGAGCGTAACACCTTTCTGACTAGGTGAACGTTACAGTGCCGTTGGAGACGAACGTTACACCCTTTCACTTTTTACCTTCCCCATTTATTCCCATTAACCCACACTTATTCACTTTTCAACCACCTCCTTTCCAACTTCCAAATTCTTTTCCTATAAATACCCATCAAAACCCCCCTCCATTCACCACAATCCACTCTCTAATATCAAATACATTTCTTTCCTTTATTACTCCTTTAAATTCATTCATCAGTATGGCGGGAAATCAGAATTTCGGAAATATCATCTTCCGATCCGGAGATGAAAACTATCAAAGGGAGCAATTCGAGCGCTTTCAACAGCGAGGCGTCATCTCTACCAGGTATCCTGATTCGACTTGTTTACAACAATTAGGATTACTTCAAGGTATCGAGTGGATGCTCCGCCTTGCCGATCTAACCTTTCTATGCACGCATAATCAACCCACCTACCCATCCCTAACCTTAGAATTCTTAAGTTCATACACGTACAACACTCCAGCCGGTGAGGACGAATTCTTAACCGGTACCGCAACCTTCCGTATGTTCAACACCGAGTACTCCTTAACCCAAAACCAATTGAGTACCATGCTACAATTTCCCACAGAAGGTCAAGTCTACCCCAGAATCCCTCCTAACCTAAATTGGAGCACAGTTGCTGCTTTCGACCTCTTTAGGAAAATATCCGGAGTAGATGCCAACAACTGGGAAGAGCTCCTTGTTTGCCATATACATAACCCAACTATACGGTACTTTATCCGTATCCTACAAAACACCGTTTTTGGAAGACCGAACAACAGCAAGGTCAACGCAAAGGAACTTTTCTTCCTCGAATGCGTCTTCGAACCGCAGGCTAAGGTAAACGCCGCCTCCTTCCTATTTCATCATATCCGCACCTTATGCGCTAGAGGCCGTCAACCTTTTGTAATTGGTGGATTAATAACCACCATAGCACTTGGCTTAAACCTAGGGGACCGACTCCAAACTTTAGAATCTTTACCTCCCCTATTTATGGATATAGGCTACTGTCGATCCAGCCGCCTAATAAAGAACCGAATAGGCGGAAAATATTACCTTATGGTGAATAACCAGGCCGTCCCAAGCGTTGTTCTCCCCAACATTTCCCTAACCGATGTCACCAATCCCAACCGCCACCTCTATGATCTGAATGCTCCCGAAGCTACCGAGCCTTCGCATACAAACCCGTCTGCAGACGAGTTCGAAGAAATGGAGCAAGGTGATAACGCTCCTGAACAACAATCAGTCCCGCTCAACCCTTCCGATACTGCAGCTGGCCTATCCTCCCGACGTCGTCGACGAAGAAGGCCTGCAACCAACGACGACATCATGGATGCCATTGATGGTATGCAAGCACATAATCTCGAAATGATGCAAATGATGCGCCAAATGCAACAACAGCAGGCAGAGAGGAATACCATAACCGATCAGCGGTTCACTGAGTTGTTTAGCAGGTTCGACAACTTAGACTTACGTCAGCGATCACCAGGCCCAAGAACAAGAGGCGGAAGGCAACCTTAACTTTTCTTTTTTCCTTTCTTTTCTGTATTTCATTTCTTTTCCTTCAAACATTGAGGACTATGTTTTATTCAAGTATGGGGGGGAAAACCATGTTCTTTCTATCCTCCATTTTCCTTTTCAAGTATGTACCTTTCTTTTCATTGTTATTTCTTTTCATTGTTATTTCCCTTATATAAAAAAAATATATATATAAATATATATATATATATATTATATATATATATATATATATATATATATATATATATATATATATATATATATATATATATATATATATAAATAAGAATAATTTATTTTAAGTCAAGTCCCGAGTGTGAAAATTTCGTATTATCTATTCCCCTCAATTTTCTTGAGCCATAACAGAAATTAAACACACCCAATAAGTATAAAAGTTGCTTATTTTATAAAACTTGAGTGAAATCAAGACAAAAATTATTACCATAACAACGCTCTAAGAACCTCAACATGTTAGATCAGGATAAGTACCTATTATACCAATCCCTTGAACTTTTAGTTTTATAGTAACCCCGAGTAGTTTATACGAGAAGTCAGCACCATCTTAATAGCAAACTACGTGGAGAGCCGATGAATATAAGTGAATGATTCCCAAAGTATATATATATATATATATATATATATATATATATATATATATATATACATATCAGGAAATGCATTAATTAAGTTAGGTGATCCTTACCAGATCATTTAATCTAAAAGTTGCAGATCATACAAAAGCATAATACGAGAGATCCATTATGAGTTGGTTCAGTAGGTATCTGGTACTGAACTTGGTAGGGCGGACTACGGTCCGATCCCCCGCAATTTGCAATGGACTGAATAACGAAGTTATCCGACTTATGTACCAGAACTTCTAGCTGAAAGGGGATCAAAATCACTAACCGGTTACTCCACTATGTGCGCGAAAAGATAAAGGGCTTAATGTGATTTCGCTAGAATGAAAACGGGTGAAATAAGAGTAAAGGAACTAGGATAGCTATAATGGCATTACTTGAACTGGTTTGCATAAGGTGAGGTTATCTGAGGTTGTGACGGTGGTTGTTGATGTCAAGATTAAACTCAAGTTACTTCTAAACAGGGTTTACATGCAACCTAATACGAATTGATGTGTGTTTTGAAATTTCATCTGGCTAAATTTTTTAAAACAAGTTCTATACCGTATTTTGCTTGAGGACAAGCAAAGATCTAAGTATGGGGGAGTTTGATAACATGAAATTATATCACATTTTAGGACTTAATTCAATTAAATTATATTATTATTTACTTTAATTTATTTCATTTTATCAGATATTACGCGGTATTTCCTTTCTATTTATCTCAGGTATCTATTTGAAGCAAAAGTAAAAAAAGGAAGAAAAGGAGGTGCAAAAAGAAGTTTTTGGAAACAAATAGCAAAAGCCCAGCCCAAAGAAGGCACAGGCGTTGTGCCTGTGACGAGCGTCACAGAGCCTGTGACGAGCGGCACGCTGTGTACATGCCTGTGACGAGCGTCACACATGGTGTGACGGACGTCACACCATTCCCCTACATTTTTGCCTTCAGAGACGTTGAGTCCTATTTGCACGCTGAATCCTATTTCCACGCCTATACCTCCGTTACGTGAAGACCCTTTGACGCGGACTACTTCTGAAGACCGTTACGGAAAGTGCCAATATAAATACCAGCTTTGCAAACCCTTCCTCGGTTCCACGCTCCCAGACAGTTTTCCAGTTTTAGTTTTTCTTTGCATTTTTTTTCCAGCAGCTTAAGTATATTCCTTATAGTACCTCTTTTATAATTGTTATATTGTTTCTTTAGCAATTCTATTTTCTTTTCTAGCACTTAATTAATTTTTCGCACAATAGTTTCTACACCGGGAACTATTGTGTACCTTTTGACGGATCTAACCTTACGTTAGAATCTAGTTTTTTTATTCCTTCGTTTTATTTTTCTGCCTGATTGAAGAACTCAAGAACAAATCCAACCGGTCTGTGGTGGAGTGTTCAAGACTGCTATTTAATTATTCAGGTTCTTTATTTATTTGTTGAATTTATATATGCTTGTTTTTACTATTAATTTATACTGTTTGCCTGCGATGAGTCTGTTTATGCATGATATTTATTTAAGTCTGTTTAGCATGTCTGGCTAATTTATTTAGGTATCGGTACGTAAAGTAAGCGGAATGAAGGAATCAAAACTAAGTTGGTTTATTTAAGTTTAAAATTAAAATCACTCTTTTTACGGTCTCAATTTACAGGTTTAATAACAAAGTTTTTGTACGAAAGTAAAAGACATAAAGAAGTTAAAATCAATAGAGCGAGAGTTTGAGGTTTTGACTGGACAGTGTAAATTGGACATTAATTCTAGATAAGGGTGAGAGCAATTTTTAGAGTTAATTAAATTCTAACCTTTTTCAAAAAGTATTTTTAAAGATTGAATGTGAGGGCGAGAGTTAAGCATTTGAATTTAATTATATAACCTAAGTCAACAGAGCGAGAGTTTGAGATAAGGGTGTTTAAACGATTAGTGTTTTCTTAAAAAGAGTTTCTACGGATTCTATTGTTTTCAAAAAGTGGTTTTTGACTTAACTATAAGTGACAGCTACGTTAATATAAAATCATAGTTTATTCAACAGAGCGAGCGTTTGAGATAAAACTTTTAACCAATAGCGTTAACTGAAAAGATTTATTTTTAAAACCAAGAAACCAATAAAGAATTGATTCCCTAATTACGACGAATTACGTACCGATATCCGCTTTATTGATATTTAATCTAGAATTTAGTTTAGTTTTAGCTTTTTCCCCCAAAAATCAAAGTATTACCTGCCTTAGCTTTACGAAGTAACCTTAGATAACGGTATATCGATTCATAAGTCCCTGTGGGATCGATATCTTTTAAAACTACGCGATAGAACTGTGCACTTGCAGTTTGTACCCCAATTCGACTCATAAAGTCGAGCAATCAACTTTCTGTAGGTAGTGGCTAACTCATCAAAGGTTACTTCATCATCACTTGAGTCTTCATCAGAACCCCATCTTTCAGTCAAGGCAGTCACAAGATTTACAGACTCTTCTGTTTCAGTTTCATCAGACCAAGTAGCAGCAAGACTCTTCTTCTATTTCTTGAGGTAGGTCCCACATTCAGCTCTAATGTGTCCATACCCATCACATTCATGGCACTGAACTCCTTTTCCTTCTTTGGACTTTTCATCAGATCTTGTTCTTCTTCCAGCATTATTGGACCTACTGATGTAAGATGAGATGTTCTTGACAT
The DNA here is from genome assembly GCF_024323335.1 of Lathyrus oleraceus. Lineage (NCBI taxonomy): Eukaryota > Viridiplantae > Streptophyta > Magnoliopsida > Fabales > Fabaceae > Lathyrus > Lathyrus oleraceus. The sequence goes on from NC_066584.1 coordinate 359,070,169, forward strand.
TAGACTTAGACCTTACATCCATCTTTTTCAGAAGTTTGTTGAACTGTCTTCCCAGTAATGCTACATCATTTGCCAGATCTTTATCAGTATCTTGACCACTTTCTTCCTCTTTCTCTTCAGTGTTTGACATGAAGGTTATGCTTTTGACTTTCTTTTCAGATCCATCACACATTCCCAACTCAAATGTTTGGAGGGATCCAATTAGCTCATCCACTCTCATATTGGAAATGTCTTGAGACTCTTCTATGGCTATCACTTTCATGGAAAATCTCTTAGGAAGTGACATGCGTATTTTCCTCACTAGTTTTTCATCTGACATCTTGTCACCCATGGCTCTTGAGGCATTAGCAATTTCAAGGATATTCATATGAAATTCATATGAAATTCATGAATATTTTCATCTTCTTTCATCCTCAAATTTTCAAACTTGGTAGTGAGCAGCTGCAGTCTAGACATCTTCACTCTAGAGGTGCCTTCATGAGTGGTTTTGAGAATATTCCAGGCATCTTTAGCCACCTCACAATTGTTGACCAATCTGAAGATGCTCTTATCAACCCCATTGAATATAGCATTCAATGCTTTAGAGTTCCCAAGGGCTAGATCATCCTCCTCCTTGGTCCATTGTTCCTCAGCCTTCTTATCAGTTGTAGCTTCTCCCTCCTTAGTAACAACTGGATGTTCCCAGCCTGTTAAAACAACCTTCCAAGCCTTATTACCCAAAGATTTTAGGAAGGCTACCATTCGAGGTTTCCAGTAGTCATAGTTAGATCCATCCAGAATAGGTGGTTTGTGAACAAATCCTCCGTCTCTATCCATAGTACCAGAAAGTAACGTCCCTAGATCTCACCCAGAACCAGAGCAAGATGCCTGCTCTGATACCAATTGAAATTTTGGTATCAGATATGAGATGTCGAAGGTAATGTCATGACACTAATATCTGAACAATACAAACAGGATAAAAGATAAAGAACAGTAATGCAAGAGACACAAGCAATTGTTAACCCAGTTCGGTGCAAACTCACCTACGTCTGGGGGGTACCAAGCCTGGAAGGAAATCACTAAACAAAATTAGTTCAAAGACTCTCAGTAAACAACTTCAAGTTACAGGCTTTTCACCTAATCTCTACCCGTGTGACTTCTACCTAAGAACTCTTAGATATGAGATCCTACTCACTCCCCCTCAATCACAGCAGTGATGTCAAACAAGAATTACAATGAAAAGAAGACACTCTTCAAAGACACATACTTGATCTTGCTTAAAAGCTTCAATCGAGTAAACACAAACTCATGTTTCAAAGCTTAGAGTGGACAAATTACAACTCAAAAGTCAGTCCAATTCAATCATCTATGGATGAATGAATGGCTCACAATACACACAACCACACAAGACTAAAACCCTTATTCTCTCTCAATATTTCGTTCGTTATTTCTTGTGTATAAAACCAGATATTCCATGCCCTATTTATAGAATCGTTTGGCTGGGCTTGGACATCACAAAACCCTAAAACTATTTTCCATTCATATCTTCTCATGACAGCTGATTATATCTTGTTGGAAAATAAGTCAATCTGGTTTTAATTACTGATTGAGGGCGCGTTCAATCATTACATCAATCACATATAGATTAGCATAAAAAATGCAATCACATAATACATAACATTTAGACTGAATGTTTTGTATACAGATGTTATGACATCGGGTCTGACATCTCAGTAAAATCCTGCATATTCACATTTTAAACACCCTGCAGGTACATGTTATCTTATGTCAAGACAACACTTGTGACAACTTGTGAACACTCTAGGTTTTACCAAAATTGCTGCCAACACATAGAACCAACATCTTTTCAACTCTAAACTTTTAAATCTTGTCTATGATATCCCCTTAATATCCTCCTCATTATTTAACTTCAAAATCTCTCTCTCATTTTTAAAACTTCTTTGTTTGTGTTTTTCAACTTAGACTTGTTTTAATGAGTAGAAACCTTGTCGTTATGCCATTGATTTTCAAAATATTTTCTTAATCAAATTTGTAAATGAACTTAATCATATTAACTTTGTTTTCAAAAAGACAAAAAGAACTAACAACCTCATCTAACCCTTTTGGCCACTTTGTGCCTTTTCCTTTTAAAACTTTTTCAAAAAAGAGAATTTAGATTTGAGTTATCTTTGGTTGAGATATAATTCTCCCATTCCATGATATATTGATTGTAAGACTTTCCATTTATTAGGGGTTAGTGGCATACTTGTTGATTGAATCCAAGTTGGAGCCCTCCCTCTTAAATGTTGTAAAACCCTCATTATCGGTGGATGTTTGGTTGAGTATTCTCCCATTGATAAAAAAAGATTTTTAAGCTTTTGTTAAAATAAATCCACCCATCTTTGAAATTTTTACCACGAACTACGAGATTTTGACCCTCATTTTTATGTTGGTATGTAGGCATAAGACTGAAGGTTTTGTCAAACACAAAATTGTAAATAAATGAATTCTTTTCTCATCCCCTCATTCTATTTTTTAGCAAACATTTTTTCAACTAAAACACTTGCACATAAAAAAGGACTCCCTAAGAGTACCTAGAACACTTTGGGTGCTAATACTTTACCTTTGTGTAGCCAACTCCCTTAGTTATAATCTCTGACATTTTATTAGTTTTGATTTGAGAACTTCTTATCTTTGAGTCTTTTTCGTACTTTTCCCTTTTCATTTAGAAACAATAAAAGTATGGTGGCGACTCTTTTTTTATCGACGTTGAGCTAACCAATAACTCAGTGGTCATGAACTTACTGCTATAATGCATCTAAGTAATTGTAAAGGTGGTGGAACCGTTGTATGTTGCATCCCTCTTCTATACAAGTGGTTTATTTTGCACTTGACGCAGACGCCAGTCTTCTTGGAGAACAAGCAATATCTATGGTGGTCTCAGAGACTTACGTCTCTCACTAACGGTGATATTACTTTGTATGATTCTGTATTTGATGGATTGGAGATTATTGACAGGTGTGGTGAATTCTCTAATGTACCTCTTATTGGTACACAAGGAGGAATCAACTACAATCCTGCTTTGGCTCGTCGTTAGCTTGGGTTCCCCTTGGAGGATAAACCTAATAACATTCAGTTAAAAGTTTTGTTCTATCAAGAGGATAAAGATCCTCAAAATTTGAAGAGTAGAATGGTGCATGCTTGACACAATGTTCATAGGAAGGGAAGAGCCGAGATTGGTACGTACAATTGTGTAGCTTTGGAAGCTTACACTAGTTGGGTGAAGAAGAGAGCTTTGGAGCTTAAGATATCGTATGCCTATGAAAGACCTATGTCTATGGTTGTGGCTGAGCTATCAACTCTCCCTAACCAATATATAGAGGAGTTGGAAGATGCACTAGCTAAGATGAAGCAAGAGAAGGACCTTTAGGAATAACAGTTCCATGCTTTGAATCGGAAGCAAGTGGAGTTATAGCTTTAGTTGAAAGAAAAAGATGCACTCATCGAGATTCTTGAAGAGCGTGCAGTGAAAAGACAGAGAGAGCCAAAGGATTTATTTTCCTCTAGTACTCCTCAACCTTCCGGTGCTTGGAAGAAGATTGTCGATCAACTCGTCATCGAGAAAGCTAAGATGAAGATCGCTTATGAGTCAGAGATCAGACACATCCAAAGGAAGTATACGCCCTTGGCCAGTTCAGCTGATTTAGTTGCTAGGGATCCTTAGAATGATACTTTCCTTTTCTCTTGTATTTGTATTTTTGGTTTCTGAAATTGTACTCCGTGTAATCCTTCCAATTTTTTTTGAATAAAAAGAGATTTTATGGTAAATCAAATGTTAATATTGATTATTATTGTTATTGAAATATTTGCAAGTAAGGATTTATATGTTCCTTGAAAATTTTAAAATAAAAATATTGCATTTCATGCATCATTTGCATAAGCAGGTTTCTTGCCTTCGAGCTCTTCGGCCATATGTCTTATTGTTCTTCGTCTTTGTATCAGACAAGCTAACTCATCAATACGATACTCACGCTAATCATCAACGAAGAATGAATCATTTGGAACAAGAGAACTGATAGCTCAAGGAAGAAGTTTCCAGACTCACCACTCTAATGGAGTCATTTATTGTTGCTCAGAGTCAACCGACTCCAACTCCTGCATCCTCAAAGGACTATATCTTAGAGGTCGTCTCGACACCAGTATCTCTGATTCCTACCAGCCAGCCTACACAAGCTATGCCTGCCAGATTATCGTGGGGGATGCCTCTGAATTTTATGCCTGAAGGTTATGCTCCAACTCTTGTCCTGCATGTTATGTCGCGTGTTGAAGAGACCATTTGTGATTCCGAGCCGTCTGAGGACCCTGATATGTTTGAAGAAATGGATGAAATGAAAGACCAATTTTAAGAGCTGAAAAAGGAATTGAAGGCCCTGAGGGGTAAATATCTATTTGGTAAAAATGCTGCTGAACTTTGCTTAGTGCCCAACGTTAAAATACCTGTTAAATTCAAGGTCCCCGACTTTGAGAAGTATAAGGGAAATACTTGTCCTTTGAGCCATCCTTTGATGTACGCTCGCAAGACGTCGATCCAGACAGATAATGATCAACTGCTCATCCACTATTTTCAAGACAGTCTGACCGGTGTCGTGCTCCGTCGGTATATGGGTTTAGACAATGTTAGTATTCATACTTTCAATGACTTAGGCAAGACCTTCATCAAGAAGTACAAGTATAACGTAGATATGGCTCTCGACCGTGATCAGTTGAGGTCCATGTCTCAAAAGGATAAGGAGACGTTTAAGGAGTATGCGCAGAGGTGGAGAGAGCTTGCTTCTCAAACTAGTCCCCCATTAGAGGAGAGGGAAATGACAAAGATATTCCTCAAAACCCAAAGTTCATTCTATTATGAATGTATGATTGCCAATTCTCCCAATGACTTCACTAAAATGGTGAACATGGGGATGCATTTAGAAGAAGGTGTTCGCGAGGGCCGTTTGTCTAAAGAAGAAGCATCTACAAGCAAGAAATATATGGGTTGTTTCTCAAAGAAGAAGGAGGGAGAAACCAATTTAGTATCTATGGGGAGGCAAAGGAGGCCTCATGTGAGGAAACATTCCAGATCTCAACATCATCATCATCATCAAATTTCCTCCGTTATTCCAGTATTTACCAAAAATTTTGCAATTCAATCAACACCAGTTCAACAACAACAACAACGTACTCACAACAATCATAATTACAACAACAATCAGCATAACAATTTTGAAAGGAAGAAGGTCACTTTTGATCCCATTCCGATGACTTATGTAGAATTGTATCCTTCTCTTGTCGTCAAGAATTTGATCCAGTCGAGGAATCCTCCACATACACCTGAGCCTTTGCCATGGTGGTACAAGCCCGATATGCACTGTGCTTTTCATCAAGGGGCTCCCGACCATGACATCAAGAATTGTTATCCATTGAAGTATGAAGTTCGGAAATTGGTCAAAAGTTGGATGATGTCCTTTGAGGACTGTGCATCAAATGTCAAAGCTAATCATTTTCCCGCTCGTGGCAATTCTTTTGTGAATTTGATAGATGTTTGTCCTGGTAAATTTAGAGTTTTTGATGTATGTCGTATCCAAAGGTCTTTGGTGGAGATGCATAAAACTTTGTGCTTGATTAGTGATTGTGAACATGACCATGATGATTGTGTTAGTTGCAGTGTTAATCCTCGAGGATATATGATTGTAAAAAGGGACATTCAGAAGTTGATGGATGAAGGTGTTCTTAAGATGCACAAGAATTTGTTAATCCATGTCTTCTCTGAAAGATGCACAAGAATTTGTTCAGGCTGGTGGCACAGACAAGTGGGGTCCTGTCGTAGAAGTTATCGAGAACAGGAACAAGGTTGGTCTGGGATTTCATCAAGGATAATTCAAAGGAGATGTCAAGATTATGCAACAAGGTTTCCACAATGGAGGGTTCATTCACAAAGAAGAAGAACACTCAACTGCGATCATTGAAGATAAAGATGAAAGAGACATTGCAAACTTTGTGACGCACTGGCAAATTTGCAATAATTGGCTTGCTGTTGAAATTCTTGTTGTAGTCCATCGTTCAAAGTAATTTGTCTAAGGGAGAAGTGAAACAACAGGAATATCAACAGTGATCCTACTCCCTCTCCAAACTTTGATTTCCGTGTGTTTGAAGCTGAGGAAGAGAGTGACGATGAAGATGTTTCTGATGAATTATCCCATTTTCTTGAGCACGAGGAAACTCTGCTCCAGAAAACCGGGTTGGTTGGAGGTTAAGGTTCCCTGAATTTAGCCCGCTCCTCACTGGTAGGTTCTAAGAACAAAAGTTTGTCAACTTCAGCCCTTCAGTCGAGAATAATACGTTTACCACGGAAGGTTTGGCATTATTACGGGATAAAAGACCTTCACTGGCTCCCCTCAATAGGACATCCTAAAGCAAGTTCCCAGTCTCGGGGTCCTCGGATTGAGCAGCGAGAATGCGCCCACCAGAGCTAACATAATCACGTCTCGGAGGAGAGGCCTCGACTGAGTTCTCGGGAAATGGTCACCAGAGTCGACGATTTCTAAAGGAATATCTGTCGTTATGGAACACTCATAGGATAAAATATATCCAACAGAAACCTCGTCTGGAATGTGGGTCTCATGAACGACTTAACATAGCAACATGCCACGCAAGCCTCATGACTATCCACTCTAAAACCTGTGTGTACGCTCAAGCCTGGGTAGTGGGCTTATCTCTCATAGAACATCCCACCCCCACAAACAAACAACCCAACAGAGCCAACAGACACAGCAATGATACCTACACAATGCAATAAGATAAAGCAAATAAATAAATAAATGTACAAAAGAATAAACACCCAATAAACAAACAACCTACAAAAGCTAGGAGGGACTCGCTTAGGGAAACCGGGTCCCCAGCAGAGTCGCCAGCTGTCGCAGCCTAAAAAAATATAGTATGCGAAAAACAACCGGCGAAGAAGAAATGACAGAAGAGTTGCCACCGTGCGTTATTTATCCCAAAGGAGGGAAAGGAAACGCTCGAAGTAAACCTGGAGAAAGGAAAGGAAAAGACAAGGTCTCGCAACCAAATCTTGGGTTCGGGAGTCGATTTTGCGAAGGGAAGGTATTAGCACCCCTACGCATCCGTAGTACTCTACGGGATCCACTCTTGTTGTTCTTGTCTAAAGGGTGTGTGTGTTTATCTGATGTACTATTTACTAAAAGAGGGGTCAAAAGAAAATGAATAAACTCGCATGGATGTCTCATCCACTGCATACGTATCTCATCTGAACACGAGAATCAGAGTCTTCGTAGCTCGGCTACCTATGGACTAAAGAGAAGTTTGCTCGCTAAGACATCGCGTCTTATGCCTACGTATCTCGTCGGGAATGAGAATCAGAGCAAAACGTAGTTCAGCTAACTACAGGAACAAAAGGTCTCGATTGCAACTAGGGCCAGAGAAAGGGAAAGTCTCGATCGCAACGAGGGCGAGAGAAAGATTCGCAACAAGGGCGAAAGCAAACAAAGATTAGTTGTTAGTCGTCAGTCAAAAAGAAAAAGAAAGAGCTCGACAAGACATCGCATCTCGTGCCTACGTATCTCATCTGGAATGAGAATCAGAGTTGTCGTAGTTCGACTACATAGGGATTGCCATCTGAACATGGACTTACAAAGGAAGACACCAATTGTGTCAAAGGAGAGTGGGCAATATGTTCACGTCCTAGCAGCAGGTGTCGCAGCTCGCTGAATCGAGTCTTAGGCAGTTACCTCTTTGCAATAGGACGGATTGACATGCCACAGGATCGGAGACGCACGGAAGGTCTAAAAATGGGGAAGCTCTGCCCTAGAGTTGTCATGCAATGTACTTGAGTGTTTAGGATTTACAAATGGGAACATCTACCTAATGTTAGCATGTAAGAGAATGAGGGAATTCTACTTATGTTATCATACAAAGAATGAGGGAATCCTACCTATGTTATCATACAAAAGAATATGGGAATTCTACCTATGTTATCATACAAAGGAATATGGGAATTCTACCTATGTTATCATACAAAAGAAAGAAGGAATGCTACCTATGTTATCGTACAAAAGAATATGGGAATCCTACCTATTGTTAATACCTTAGGATTGGCATTAATTTTGTAAAACAAATAATGTAATCATCTCTGTTGTTTTAATATGTTGGGTTGAAGAATTTCAACATCTGGACCAACATGTCATGTACGATGTCACGACATCATGTCTGTGACATCGCACATGTGTAGAAAACTGAATTAATTAATTCAGTATATATTCTGGGATTAGTGAGGATATTTGGTGAATATCCTAACTCCCATGTGGAGGTCTTAAAGACTCAATCAGAATATATATAGGCTCAAAATAAGGAGATATATATGGAGAGATTTTAGGATTGAAGACCTTGATTGTAGCAGAAAGTTTCTGCTGACTTTGTAACAGCAAAGAACAAGTTTGCTGCGATTTCTGAAGGCCCAAATCCAGTTGGGTGATTAGGTTATAAATGGCATATTGTAACCTAGTTTTTGTAAGCCTCATAGAATGAAAATTTAGGGGTGTGTGTGAGGTAAACCTCCCAACCTGTGGGAAGGTTACCATGTGTTTCTCAGTGTTCAAAGCTGAGAGTATTTGTAACTCAAAGCCTGTAGGCAAGAGTGATTATGATCTTGAACGAAGTTGTGAAGCAAGTTCAAGTTGTTTTAACATTACATTGTATTTGTAGTGATAGGAATGGAAACTGGAGGTTTCTATCTAGGAGTTCCTAGGTATAGATTGCATTGGGTAGGGATTAAGTGAAGAGTTGTAAATGGGGGAGTTTAACTCTGAATTAATACTGCTGATAGTGGATCTTCTTCCTGGCTTGGTAGCCCCCAGATGTAGGTCATGTTGGACCGAACTGGGTAAACAATTTTCTGTGTTTGTTTTCCTTCTGCAGGTTATAATCCTGTCTGCCATAACTCAGGTTGTAATTCAATCTGCTTATCAAGTTAATAACAGACCTGATACATAGCCTTCTGTTTGAATGTCAATCAGAATGTTTTGACATTCATCATTAACAACACATACTGAATAATAGGCATGTTGATCTCAGTTCAGTATTTAGTTAAGTCTGGTCTTCAAGAGGATAACAGACCTGGCCAACAGATCATAGTGAAACTGTCAAACTGGATGTCTTGACAGTTGTGCGTGTAGACTGATACTGATTAGTCTTTCACAGTATAGTAAAGTTAGCACAGTCTGTTTTCAGGAACATAACAGAATCAGCATGAGCATTTTTCTCAGGCTAATTTAAGGAATCCAACAGCTGAGCTAAAATCCAGGAAATTAACAACTAACCTACAATGAACCTAACAAATAGCCTATTTCTCAGCTCCCTAATGTGTGGAAATTAGGTTACCTTGTTTGACTTTTAGTTTAGGAAACACGAGCTCTAAGCCAGCAAATTGAAATATAGTAACAGGTGATGTGCAAATCAATATTGATATATCATGCTGATAACTGTCCAAACACAACAGAAGTAAGTATGGTGTTTGATCTTTGTTGTGTCTGTGTACAAGAAGGACAGAACTAGGTGTTCTTCTATTCTAAGGTAATACAGTAGCAGAAGTTGTGACTACTGTGAAATCGTGCTTGAGTACAGGGTTTTAATTTGTATAACTGTCTTGCTGTATTAGTTACAATGTTGGATCAGATGTCATGACTTGGAGTAGAACATCTGAATTCTGACTACGCCAGAATTTCAATTGGTATCAGAGCAGGCATCCTGTCTGTTTCTGGATGAGATCCATGGGTGATACTTTCTGGTATCTTGCAAGGAGTTATGTTAGTACTGATGCTGGAACCTGTGAAAGGTTCTGTAATTTCCCTGAATGGTCCCTTGAAGTAGGTGGATGGACTGTTCATGACGGGAATGGTGTAAACCTGTCTCTGGAGGTTGGTAATTGGCCTTTGTGTGGGACAGCTGTGCCAGTATTGAATCACATTCAAACTTGGTATGGCCTTGGAGGCTGATCTGGTGAAGTGTGTGTTCATAGGTTGAGTTGTATTATGATTTCCGCTGCATAATACCTGGCAAAACTCAAACTCTGATGTAGTTTCCCCCCATGTGGATGAAAGGCTGCTGTAATCAAGAGTTCATCATAATCTCTTGAAGATGTCAAAGAGACTCGTGTCTCCTCGAGATCACTCGTCATGACACTCTCACTTCAGGATGGTAAGAATCAACTGATCACTGATTCCTTTACTCTTTTGGGTAATGTATATGAAGACGTTGAAGAATTTCAAGGAAAGTTTGGTCCAAGGAGGTGGAACTAATGTTCTATGTGATGTTAGAACATGTTGTTCAACACGTATGCAGCTACTGTTTGAAGAGCAGATGTTTTTAGGTGTCAAACAAAAGGAGACCTTGTTTGGAACCTACTCCTGACCTGGAAGAGGAGACATCTGTGTGTACTAAGTTCACAAGGGTAGGGTCAACTGTGTGTATGCTCAAGAAGGTCACATGTAGAGGTCTGGTCTCTAGAAGTGGAGCTGGCTGAGATGTGACATTGTGCAATTTCCTGCTGCTTGCCTTATTCCTGTAGATTGATCAGGGTTGGATAGTTGTTCTCTGAAGTACTATGTTGTGTTGGAAGACAAGTCCCCTGGATGTTAGAAGTCAATAATGGGGTAACCTGACTGCTATTTCATTTAAGAGGATTGGGACCATGAATCTTGTTATTCAAACACCACGCTCAGAAGTGGCAGTTCTTTCAAGGAGTGAGAATATGAAGATTCAGTGGTTGGTTGAGGTATAACTCATAGAGTTAGTTGCCACTGGTAGGGATGGTGTATGTCATGTTGAGAAATTTGTGTACAATGCATGGATATTGGTGTGGAGTGTCCATGATTGCTAATTTGAGGGGGAGTTTGGCTAACCTCCTCACGTTTGGTCAGCCTAGGGTCTGGTTGGCTGTTGACCTGTGTCACATGGGTTCTGGCTGTTGTGTGACACAGTTGCAAGGAAGGATTCATCTCTCTCATTCCTAAGGATGAATCTAATATGGAAAGATTCTCAAAACTGCTGAGGTGCTTGCAAGCAGAAGATCTTGTCACAAGAAGAATATTTTCAAAGTATTCTTATGGTGGAAGTATCTGAAAGGATAATTGGGAAAGGATTTAAGATCAATGTCTACTTGTGCCAAGTACAAGTATGTAATTGATTATCCTTGGAGCTCCAGATAACTGATGTTCTTAAAGATGTTGGAACATCTCTTCTTCAAGACCCTGTGCAGAATCACATGAAGGATAGTACATTGGTTTATGATCTATCTCCTTGGTGGCAGCAAGAGCATATGATCTCTGAAAAGGTTTCCTGGCAAGAAACATGTTCAGCCTTGTGGTGTACATGAAGATGAAGACATCATAGTCTTGATGGTGGTTACTTGGATCAGTTTATTTCTGATCTAGGTAAGGAAGTGCATTGGCTAATGCACACTGTGGAGTTAAGAACAAGTGGCAACATTCTTAACATCATGGAAACAGCTTTACCTTAGGAAGTAGAATCCTTGGTATAGCTGAAGGGTTAGTCTCTAACTGGTCCTTCTGAAGACTCATGCATCAGAGTGTCTGATGTCTTTGGAGAAGAAGCAAGAATTCATCAAGGTGTGAGCTTGGATGACTTAACTGCAAACCTGCAGGATGGAGGTTGTTTACTCAAACTTGGTTCCACAATCAAGTCTATGAGAGCATTGAACTCTTGTTCTGTGTATGGAGGAAGTTCTTTCAAGTGGCAGAAGAAGGAGCTGAATTCAATAGCTAAATGTTGAAACACAATGTTGTGACGTTTGGTGTAACATCAGAATCTTAGTTGGTGAAGTGGCACATCAACTTAAGATAGAAGGGTCTACAGAGTTGTAGATTGGGCACGTCAAAAAGGTCGTTCTCATTGCAGCTCTTTGGAGATTGCTGGATGGAGAAGATGTTACATGTTCATGTCTTAGAGAATCTAAGTTCTGTTTAACATGTAGCTTGAAGCTCAAGTCTCACTTGGAAGGTCAGCATATCTTTGGGAGAAGTCTGATAAAACTTGGAGAGGTCAAAAAGTGGCATTTGACTTTTTCATTTGACTTTGGTAGAAGAGAGATTGACACAGAGTGTGGATGTGTTCAACCCAGAGGGTTGAACAGAGGGGGTGCTCTTGAAGACATGAAGATGCGTCTTATGTTTTCCATTCATCAAGTGGTCTGAGTTCTCTTTGGATCAAGAAGTATTTGAAGGTCCAACTCTGGGGTGTTGGATATGTTCCTGTGTGATCACCAAGTATCACGAGGAGAGTTGGATGTCCATGACAGGGGGAGTTATATCCTTGTGCTACAAGTAATCATCAAGCGGGTGGTCTATGTGTTCTCAGTTAACAAGGCATGGCACCTTGTTAGCTATTGGGATGATGTGGTGCATGTCAATGCTGAGTGAGCACAAGAATGTCTGACCGGATGTCATGACATTGCCTGGGACAATAGTTTTCCTTCTGAAGCTCACAGTCATTAGGAAATATGGATGTGATATGTCTAATTATGATATATCAGAATAAGCCTGAGTGCTACAGATGTGTGTTACAGGGGGACTAACCATCTACTGATTTTGGTTTTAGTGGTGCCAGATGTCAAGTCTCTACTGGTGGTACGAAAGTGGTCTTAGGAAATGTTGAGAGGAAGAATACTTGAAGAATGCAGGCAAAAGCCACGTTGAATGTTAAGACATCACGTGCAACGTGACTGACTGCATATAGGGAATAGTCTCCATGCACTGGAACTGTTGTTTTGGAAAAGAAACAGTCAAGAGCTATAAAAGGTATTTAAAGATAGTCTGAGATTTTGTTGGTGATTCTCTGACTGTTTCTTAGCAAATATTAATGAATCTTGACCAAGCATTTATTCCTACCGTTAATTCCTAAGCATGGGCTGGACTATTTAAAGGATGTAATAGCCCTCTTCTTCTCACAAGAGAAACACTCCATTCCCTCTAAATCATGGGGTATGTTAAGATTTGGGCAAACTGCGCCTGGATCTGGTTTTGTGAGGGGTTCCTTTACAAATGTTTAGCTAAAAAGGGGGAGAGAAATATAGTCCTGATAATGTACCAGAAGCAAGTAAAATGTGGTAGCAAGCAGAAGTTGGCTTCAGGCACAGAAGTCACTAACTGGGCATATCACTTGTGTCTTGTGATCTGAGTTAAGAGGACAGTGGTGTCTTGTGATCTGAGTTACATTATCTATGTACTCAGCATTACATATTCTTCTGGAAGCTCTACCGGTGAGGGGAAGGGTTCTGATACAACTGATTCTTGTACCTCTACTTCCTCATGTACACCAACTTTGGTGTTTGTGGTGGTGAAGACAATGACAGAGATGAAGAGCATACCCATATTGGGATGTATTGTCCAGTGTAAGGTTTATTTGTTTTAGCTAAAATTTGCCAAAGGGGGAGATTGTTAATACCTTAGGATTGGCATTAATTTTGTAAAACAAATAATGTAATCATCTCTGTTGTTTTAATATGTTGGGTTGAAGAATTTCAACATCTGGACCAACATGTCATGTACGATGTCACGACATCATGTCTGTGACATCGCACATGTGTAGAAAACTGAATTAATTAATTCAGTATATATTCTGGGATTAGTGAGGATATTTGGTGAATATCCTAACTCCCATGTGGAGGTCTTAAAGACTCAATCAGAATATATATAGGCTCAAAATAAGGAGATATATATGGAGAGATTTTAGGATTGAAGACCTTGATTGTAGCAGAAAGTTTCTGCTGACTTTGTAACAGCAAAGAACAAGTTTGCTGCGATTTCTGAAGGCCCAAATCCAGTTGGGTGATTAGGTTATAAATGGCATATTGTAACCTAGTTTTTGTAAGCCTCATAGAATGAAAATTTAGGGGTGTGTGTGAGGTAAACCTCCCAACCTGTGGGAAGGTTACCATGTGTTTCTCAGTGTTCAAAGCTGAGAGTATTTGTAACTCAAAGCCTGTAGACAAGAGTGATTATGATCTTGAACGAAGCTGTGAAGCAAGTTCAAGTTGTTTTAACATTACATTGTATTTGTAGTGATAGGAATGGAAACTGGAGGTTTCTATCTAGGAGTTCCTAGGTATAGATTGCATTGGGTAGGGATTAAGTGAAGAGTTGTAAACGGGGGAGTTTAACTCTGAATTAATACTGCTGATAGTGGATCTTCTTCCTGGCTTGGTAGCCCTCAGATGTAGGTCATGTTGGACCGAACTGGGTAAACAATTTTCTGTGTTTGTTTTCCTTCTGCAGGTTAAAATCCTGTCTGCCATAACTCAGGTTGTAATTCAGTCTGCTTATCAAGTTAATAACAGACCTGATACATAGCCTTCTGTTTGAATGTCAATCAGAATGTTTTGACATTCATCATTAACAACACATACTGAATAATAGGCATGTTGATCTCAGTTCAGTATTTAGTTAAGTCTGGTCTTCAAGAGGATAACAGACCTGGCCAACGGATCATAGTGAAACTGTCAAACTGGATGTCTTGACAGTTGTACGTGTAGACTGATACTGAAGTAGATACTAATTAGTCTTTCACAGTATAGTAAAGTTAGCACAGTCTGTTTTCAAGAACATAATAGAATCAGCATGAGCATTTTTCTCAGGCTAATTTAAGGAATCCAACAGCTGAGCTAAAATCCAGGAAAATAACAACTAACCTACAATGAACCTAACAAATAGCCTATTTGTCAGCTCCCTAATGTGTGGAAATTAGGTTACCTTGTTTGACTTTTAGTTTAGGAAACACGAGCTCTAAGCCAGCAAATTGAAATACAGTAACAGGTGATGTGCAAATCAATATTGATATATCATGTTGATAACTGTCCAAACACAACAGAAGTAAGTATGGTGTTTGATCTCTGTTGTGTCTGTGTACAAGAAGGACAGAACTAGGTGTTCTTCTATTCTAAGGTAATACAGTAGCAGAAGTTGTGACTACTGTGAAATCGTGCTT
Organism: Lathyrus oleraceus; assembly: GCF_024323335.1. NCBI lineage: Eukaryota > Viridiplantae > Streptophyta > Magnoliopsida > Fabales > Fabaceae > Lathyrus > Lathyrus oleraceus. The sequence goes on from NC_066584.1 coordinate 359,085,202, forward strand.
GAGTACAGGGTTTTAATTTGTATAACTGTCTTGCTGTATTAGTTACAATGTTGGATCAGATGTCATGACTTGGAGTAGAACATCTGAATTCTGACTACGCCAGAATTTCACCTATGTTATCATACAAAGGATTCTATCTAATGGGTGCTACCTAAACGGGACAAGAATCGACGAATGGAGCAAGAAGAGGTGCTAGGGATAAGGGTAGATGGCGATGCATGAAGCAATCGACTTACAAGGTTGACGGCGATGCATAAAGCGATCGACTTACAAGGTTGATGGCGATGCATAAAGCAATCGACTTACAAGGTTGATGGCGATGCATAAAGCAATCGACTTACAAGGTTGATGGCGATGCATAAAGCAATCGACTTACAAGGTAAATGGATGAATACGTACTGGTTCTGTTAAGTTTTGAAAATGATTACTCGACGTTGAATCGAGGTTTTGATCTTGTTATGAAATGGTTATCGGATGTTCATTTTATTTCTTGTATTAACAGATGAATAAAGAATGAGAGAAATAAACATTATATAATTCATGGGAGAGGGATACATTTGTAATGAATGGGGATTGTACATGGCAATCAAACAATAATAATATATGCCTCATACACCATACAAGTAGGCCACAGTTAATCAAACAAGTAAGATATAAACAAGTATATAATCAAATCAAATAATCAAAGAATGAAATAATGAAGCATTAAACAATGTATGAGAAGTATAAACATATTAAACAATCAAACAATAAAGACATGGATGAAAGAAACAAGTATTAAAAATATCAGATGAATAAGACAAGTGAAATTATGCACACAAAGAATCAATGAATAATTTAATCGGGAAATAATGTAAGGATCAAATAAAATCAAGATGGAAGGCCTCTAATATATGGCACATGAGATGAATAAGGGAGGATCAAAAGATCTCTTCAATTGTCCTAAGCAATCCCTATGTCAAACATCAATCATAGAAAAGTCAACCGAAAAGTCAAGTCAACTTAAACAATATCAAATAAATAGTAAATTAATTCAATAAATTATGAAAAAATAAATTAAAAGAGGTGGGGTCAGGACATCATCATCCCCCAAAAAGATTTTAAAGATAATGTGAATTGGTGTACAAATTAATTGAAATAAAACAAAGGTCAAACCAAAAGTCCAACAACAAGACTAGGTTAAAAATAAATCAAGAATAAATTGAAAATGGGAAATAAAATTCCAATAAAAGGTCATGTTGACCATGAGACATTGGTCAACCCTCATCCCAAAAATCAGAATCTAAAAATAATTTTAAGTCAAGAAAATGAAATTAATAAAAATATATGTGTTAAAATGGACTATTTGAAACAAATAATTAATTTAAAATATTAACATTAAACAAAATATGAAAATAAAAATTAAATAAATTAAATAAAACATTAAAGAATGTAAAATATATTTTTTGGTATTTTTATGAATAAATAAAATATTTTTTATTAATTAAATCAAAACAGAATAAAAAAGAATAAAAGAATTGAAGGAAGTAAATAAAAAGGAAATAGTGATGATGGGCCTCGTGTGTGGTGGGGGCGGATAGCATATCCAGCGTCAAGCCCAGCCCAGCAGAAAAAGAAAAAAAACGTGACAGCAAAATAATGTTCACTTAAAAATAATATGTTGATTATGCATCAATATGTCAGCTTCTACTTATGCCCTAGTGGATAAAACAAGGGGCAGATAGCTGGATGTGTGCGGGTTCGAACCGTGTCTTGTTTTATGAAAAATAGTGGTCCTAGCATGTAGAAAAGTGAACAACAAGGGGGCTCCATGCACCCAAATTCAGCACACATGAAAAACGCAGCCCATTTCCTCCATTTTCAAACCAACATAACTAATGCTACAGGGCTCCAAATGAGGTGATGTAAAAATCAAAGTTTGAGTTTGGAACATGTAGAACACAATGGTGCTTTGTTTCGTTAAAAATAATTACTCTAACATGTAGAAAAGCAAACAACAAGGGGGCTTTAGGCGGGGATTTGGCAAAAATTCAATGTTTCAAAATTAAAGTTTAATGAACATGCTTCAATGAAGGGTCCATAAGACAAGCATAACATGATATTAACAACAAAAATTTGCATGAAACAAGCATGGCATAGTGGAAAAGAGCATGAAGTAAATATGAATGAATATGACAATAACATGAAAAACATGGTGAACAAACATGGAATATGGTCATGGAAGGTTGGAATAAAGAGATTACCTAGTGGAGAAAGTCCACTGCTTCTTGTTGATGGAGAGGGTAGAAGAAAAAGGAAATGCTCTTTTGATGCTTGTGCTTGAAAAGTGAGGAATGGATCTTGAAATGAAAACCAAGTTTGCCTTTGCTTGCCTTGCCTTAAAGTTCTGCAGCCTCCATTCTAATTAGGGTTTTAGAAGTTTATATATGTAGGTCTTATGTGACTAATGGACTTGAAATGTTGGCTTTGAGTCATGAACAAAATGTGTAAAAATGAGGTGTGGAAAGAAATGGCTAAATGTGGCAAAGCTTAAGTGAGTGAACCAAAAGCAAATGGCCAAATGAGGTAAAAATTGGTGTGTTGGTCGTTTTTGGGGTTTGGCTTGGTTTTCTAGTGCAACACAAAAATGGTCCAACAAGGTGACTTTAAGACCTTGTATCTTGATGAATACATGTCCAAATGGCAAGGCAATGCAAACAGTAGAAAGAGGGCATGGAACTTAACATTTTTCATGTTGAACACATCTTGAAATGGTGAGTGGAAAGGGGTGGAAAATGGCCATAAAGTTCAGGTTTCATGGCTGCAAAATGGTTGGGCCAGTTTGGCCTAAATGCTGTCAAAAAAATTCAGCCTATGATACCAACTTTAGATGAGTGTATCTTCCAAACCAATGATCCAAATGGGGTGGTTCCAAAAAGGTGCGAAAGAGGACATATCAAGGTACAACTGTCATGAAGAAAGTGTTTTCAAAATATGCCTTGAAGTGCAAGAAATCTGGCCCATAAGTCTTGACAAATTTTGCAAATTTTGGACTTAGAAAAATTTCCAAGTGTTCTAAAATAATGTCTTACTTTGACCAAGCCTAACTTTCTCACTTTTAAACCAAATGAAACAAACTTTATATCTCTAGAAAGCTTGAAACAAGAGGAACAACTTTCATGTTGAAGAAATTTCCAAATGCGGCTTGCATATTGATGGAATATAGGCTTAAAGTGGGTGCAAAAACCATAAAAACTTGCCTGAAATGGAAAGTCAACTATTTCCAAATTTGGTAACTTTTCTAACTCCTAATTAAATGATGAATCCATGATCCATCCTTGATCAAATTTCACATGTGGACTTCCTTAGGCATGAATTTTGAGATTCCACCTTCAAAATGTCAGGAGTTGACTTTTCTGCCCCCATAGTTGACTTTTCCCAAACCGTCTGATTCTCGATTCCATTGATCAATTGAGGCACCTCTGGCTCAAATAAAGAGCTGATTTTTTGCATGTAGATCCTTGTGGACATGTGGAGGGCCATGGAAATGAGTTTCACTCAAGGAATCAGAAATAAACCGATTTTATGCAAAACCCTAGTTTTAAGGCAAAAATGACTAGGAACTGATTGCACTGATTACCAATGGATCTTTCTGTGATAATTGTGAATCTTCCTAGGCCAAGATTCCTCTTTAATCATGAAATGAATGAGCCCTTCTACTTCCAATCAAATATTGCCTATTGCAGATGGCCCTGAAACCATGATTTCTGATTAACTCCATATGCATACTCTGAGAGCTCTGAATCTTCCACTGATGAACTGAGGAACATAATAAGACATATGGAAATTCTTGAGACCCTTGAGACTTATATAATTGGAGAATGAAATCCAACTCTCAACTTTGCTTTGTGTGGGCTCCTTTTGGCAAGGAGTGATCAATCAAACCCTGATTTCCCAAGTCACTAATGCAGTATGCAATGAGTATGACCTAGTATGGTGCTAATGTAATGTGAAACATAATCCCATGTTTCCAAGAAAAATGAAGGGTAAATTTTGGGGTATTACACTGTTCCGAAAAAGGATGGAAAAGTCCACATGTGTGTTGATTATAGAGATTTGAATAAAGCTAGTTCGAAAGATGATTTTCCTCTGCCGCACAATGATATGTTGGTAGACAATACAACTAAGTTCAATGTATTCTCTTTTATGGATGGATTTTTCGGTTATAATCATATTAAGATGGCACTCGAAGATATGGAGAAGACCATATTGATTACACCTTGGGGAACATTGTCGCTCCCCGGATTTCCCGAATCCAAGTACAAACGCGAAAAGAGTGGCGAGGAAAAAAAGTAGAGTCGCCAGCTATGTACTTTTATCCCAAGAGGAGGGAAAGGTAGTACTGCATAACCAAGAGGGAACGGATAAAACAAAGTCTCGAACCAAAGAAAATTGAGTAAGGGGGCCGGTTACGTGAAGGGAAGGTTATCGCACCCCTTCACGTCTGTGGTACTCCACAGGATCCACGATTTCTATTTATGTCTAAAGTGTGTGTATAAAAAGTCCTATATGCAATGCGAAAGAGAGAAAATCAAAGTAGGGAAAAGAAATAGTTATTGCTTGCACAGGCCCTACCCTGCTGCATACGTATCTCAAGAAGGATTGAGAATCAGAGCACCGTAGCTCGGCTAACCTATGTGTTTGTTTTTTGTGATGAATGACGTTACTACACAATCTACCGGATGCTCGACCTTTGGAGACTTACTCACCTGTAGTAGAAGGAGTTAACGTGTTCTTAGGAGAAGAAAAATCAATGAGTTTGTTTGTTTTAGGAATGCTCATGCAAAAAGGAAGTCCTAGACGAAGGAACCGTGCTACCTTAATTGACATGCAAACGAGAGACTATACGAAGGCTAGCAATCCTATGGGGAGACGATCATACCATACAAAACAAACATGCATAAAATAAACACGCCAACAAGGGGGCTCAAACATACGTGGGTAGGGCTTTAGTCAAGAAGGGTCATATCAACCTCGACAAACAAGCCATGGAAAGGTAATCAAATGGGCTCTTAACCACTGACATTGAACGTCAGGGTGAGCAGATCAAACGGGTAATGAGGATAAGACCTCATAGCTCTTAACCCTGGACAGGGTGAGCTCATGACAAAAAGTGGGGATTCAGAAAGGTGGAACCCTCTCCACTGACTGACCGGACAAAAGATCTTGGGCTTTTGTTCTGAAGCATCGACACGTAGTGTGATCTTAAAGAACGACACACTGAATAACGGGGGATTGACTACTAATCCCTTTTATCCATCAATTGCCTCTTCATGGAGGTCTTTAACACTGGTGCCTCTTCTTGGAGGTCTTTAGGCACAAAAGTAAACACACAAAAACATTGCCTCCTATTGAGGTCTCCCAGCTAAGAAAGCGGTAAAATACGGGAAAAGATGTAAAAGGGATCGAGAGATCTACCACACGGATAAAGATCCGAAGTAACAACAACTCAAGAAATAAGAAACCCAGAGATCTCTCACGCTAGCACCATCAAAGAAAGCAAGTCAGCAAAGCAATCAGAATAAATCTCCAAATGGTATCCCACAAATAAAGTGGAATACCAAGCAAGCTATTTCTTCAAGAGTCATGTGAGCCCTCACAAAAAAACTCAACAAACAGGTTAGAGAAACAAGATGGAGTGTAATCAAGAGTTGCACCAAACAGAGAATCACATGAATCATGCCATTAAAGTTCACAAAAAGCTCACAAAAAGCAACCAAGGGTAGGAGGCCTATACCTCTTATCAAACAAATGCATTAAAAGGGTATCAAAACTCAAAGTCAGGGGGCAAGGATCCACACATCAAGACATGACATACATACTAAAACATGTGCTCACATGCAAAACCTAACGATACCCCCTCTTCCAAATTCACCCATAATACCTCATACATTCAGAAATTTCAGGTTGAAAGTATAAAGTAGTGGAAATAGGGCATACCTGATTGGGGAGGATCGATTGAAAGTGAATTGCACCGTTGGCTTTGCAGAACAATCTTAGGGTTTATATGAGAGGGAATTGGTTCTTTGCAGATGAGTTCCCTTCAGTCTCTGGAGGTTGCTCTGAATTAGTTAGAATCTCTCTAGTGTTTTTTCCACTGAATTTTTTTAGAATTTATAACCTGATTTTCGTGGCTTTGTGGGCTCAAATGAGAGAGGTCCAAGTCCAAGATTTTTCTGTTATATATATATATATATATATATATATATTTTTTTTCTTCGTTTTTTTCGTTTTATTATATATATATATATATATATATATATATATATATATATATATATATATATATATATATATATATATATATATATATATATATATTATATATATATATATATATATATTTTATATTTTTTTTCGTTTTTTTTTTCAAAACGCGTGGGCTTCGCCTAGCGAGCATGACAGTTCAGGAAATTCCTCTGAGCGCAGGTGATTCTGGTGGCTTTTCTTGGGACTCGCTAGACGACCCATTCTGCTCACCTAGCGAGCATGACAACTCATGAACAAACTTTTGCCCCTTTGAATGATGAATAGACCCTATTTGAACATGTTGGAAGTAACTCAAGTCATTCCCTGGCCATTTCACATTCAGTTGACCAACAATTGACTTTTGGCTTCATAGTTGAATTTTGAATTGTACTTAGCCCATTAAGCTTGATCCTTCAGATAGAACCCACAAAGTGACTTGAATGATATTCGAGCTTCTTGAAAGATAAACTCTTGGAGCTAATTCTGATTGACATGATAAAATGCAATATGAAATGTTAAATGACCTAAAATGAATGCATGAATGAGGAGGGCAAATTTGAGGTGCTACAAACATTCTTTTATCGAGTGATGCCTTTTGGTTTGAAGAATGCTGGTGCAACATACCAAAGAGTCATGACCAGTCTTTTCCATGATATGATGCATACATAGATTGAGGTTTATGTTGATGATATGATTGCCAAATCAAAGACTGAAGATAAGCATGTTAAGCATTTATTGAAGTTATTCCAGCGTTTGAGGAAGTATAAACTCCGCTTGAATCCCAATAAGTGTAAATTTAGTGTTTGCTCTGGTAAGTTGTTAGACTTTATTGTTAGTGAGAAGGGTATTGAAGTTGATCCTACCAAGGTCAAAGCAATACAAGAGATGCCTACATCCAAAACTGAGAAGCAGTCAAAGGTTTTCCCGGCCGCTTGAACTATATCTCAAGATTTATATCGCACTTGACTACCACATGTGCTCCTATATTCAAGCTTCTTCGAAAATACCAGTCTTGTGATTGGACCGAGGATTGCCAGAAAGCTTTTGACCATATTAAAGAATATCTGCTTGAGCCTCCGATTCTATCTCCTCCCGTTGAAGGAAGACCTTTGATCATGTATTTGACTGTGCTTGAAGAGAGTATGGGTTGTGTTCTTGGTCAGCAAGATGAATCTGGTAAGAAAGAATATGATATATACTACCTTAGTAAGAAGTTCACCGACTGTGAGTCTCGGTATTCTATGCTTGAGAAGACATGATGTACTTTGGCTTGGGCTGCTAAACGTCTCCGCCAGTATATGTTAAATCATACTACTTGGTTGATATCCAAGATGGATCCAATCAAGTGCATTTTTGAAAAGTCTACTTTAACTGGGAGGATTGCCCGTTGGAAGATGTTGTTATCTGAGTATGATATTGAATATCAAGCTCAGGAAGCGATTAAAGGTAGTGTCTTGGCTGAAGTAGCGGGAAATTCATGATCATCAAGCTATTGACAAGCTAGAGATCAATTAACAAGAGTCGCCACCGCGCTGTTATTGTTTCCAAGGGAAAAGGGAAAAAGTAAGAAGAAAACCCAATTAGTAAGAAGTTTTCAAATAAAAACTAATAAAAGTCAGAGATCACAGGTAACGGGGTTGGTTACACAGAGGGAAGGTGTTAGCACCCAAAGTGTCCTAGGTACTCCTAGGGAGCCCTTTTTGTGTGCATATGTATTTTGTACAAAGTGATGTTTACAAACAAATAGAATGAGGGGATGAGAAAAGAATTCATTAATTATATTTTTATGTTTGACAAGACCTTCGGACATGTGCCTACGTACCAACATATAAATGAGGGATCAAAACCTCGTAGTTCGTGCTACAAATTTCAAAATGAGTGTGTTGGTTTTAACAAAAAATTAAGCTTGAAAAGGCACAAAGGCCTAAAATGGTTTGAATGAGTTAGTTCTTTTTGGCTTTTTGAAAGTTTAAGTCAAATATGATTAAGTTTATTTACAAGTTTGATTTAAGAAAATAAGTTTGAAAATGCAATGGCATAAGGCCAAAGTTTCTATCTCTTTTGAAAGTGGTCAAAGTTTTGAACAACAGTAGTTCACACAAAGAAGGTTTTGAAAATGGAGGGAGAGATTTGAAATTAAAGAAATGGGGGAAAGATGAAGAGACTACCCTATGCACAAAAGTTTAAAGTTTAAAGTTGAAAAGATCTGACCAAATTGGAGCAATCCAATAGACAAATATGTCAATAGAAACCCAGAATTCCCTTGGAATTTTATTCAAGCAACACACAAATGCACCATTATATCAATCTTGAAGAGTAAAGGCATCAAATAAAGATAGCCTCATCCAAGCTTATCCACTTCATGATCTTCTTCAAAATAGCCAATGTAGCAGATGAATTCCACAAGTCACAAGTTCAACATAACAACTTAACAATGATCAATTTGGCAGATGAACTGGAGAGATCTTGAATGATGTATCAGATGAATTAAAATTGCAAGCACTTGGTTCTTCAACAAATTGGCATTGGCCAAGTCCATTATCAAAGGAATGTTGCCTAAGTTCTAAGTCCAATTGGGCAAGATCAAACTAACAGTCCACTCAAAAGTCTTTTAGGGTTTTTTGTTGTTATTATGTACATTAATGGTCAAAGACCAAACAAGCAAACAAAGTAACAAAGTATATCACACAATATGGTCCAAATGGACAAAGTGAAAATTACATTAACATAAACAAGTAGAATGATATGTATAATGGCAAATGATAATAAAGTGCTAAAAGTAAATTGCATTAAAGTAAAAGCTTGAAAGTAAAAGTTAATGATTAGTAAGTTAGTAGTTAGTTTTGTTTTGCTTTGCTTTTCAAGATATTCTTTAGAGAACACTCAATCCACTTGTCACAAGCATGGATCCTTGAACCAAAACATCTTCCAAAGGAAGGAAAGAAGGCCAAGTTTCCACACAATACCATGGAAGATGGGAGACTTACAATCTCACTAACTAGAATGCTTATGCCTTTTGTGTCAACAATTTAGCGCTATGTTAAGCATTCGTAATTGGACTTATGTAGAAGTCACAACTATTTGAGGTCGGGCAATAAACTTTTGGTGTTAATGCATGTTGGAGACATAATATTAAGAACTATGCTCATTAAACATACCACACTCAAAAATATGCAAAAGGTGTGGCCTAATCTCATCCATACTCATGTTAATCTTTCAATCAACTAGCATTAGGACTTTGAGATGTCATTGGCCAAATGGAAATGAATGGATGAAGAAGGGGAATTAGATTAAGGGGGAAAGGGATGAATGAGATCACAAATTGGTTAAAGGAGGACTTTTACCGAATTAATATTATTCATTCATTTTGGGAGATGGAATGTACATTCCATCAATCTCCTAAATCTAATAATATTAACTTGACAAAGTCAAATCAACCTTGACCAAGGCCCAACAACAAATAAGAAACTCAATTAAGTCAATACAAATTGTCAACACAATTAAAATGACATTTATTCAATTAAAAATAGTAAAATAATGCATTAAATTTAAATATGTTTTGTCCAAATCCTAAAATCTCATCAAAATACCAAATAAATGGCCATGAAATTTATCATGGGTCAAACAAGGTCAAAGGACCTTGAAGAAAAAATTTCATAATTTTTGGACACTTAAAAATATTTTTAAACTATTAAAAACAAATGAAAAATCAATTAATTCATGAAAAATATTAATAATGATCCAAAAAATAATTTTAATTCAGAATATGAAAGAGAAAAATATTTGGAAATTTTTGGTGAAAGTCCCATATTTTTTTGATCAATATTAAATTTATTATGAATTATTGAAGAAAGTGGAATTAAATGGAAATTCAGAAAATGCTAAAATACGTGGACCATCAGATCTCCCTCATTAATTGAGGTGCATATCTGATGATCCACAAAGTGCGTTCCACCAATGTCCTAGTCAACAGCGCTGTAACATGAGTAATCAAAAGGAACGGCTAAGATTATAACATGGAGCCTGGATCACACGGTTTAGACCAAAGACACATCATCACCGGAGCCAGAGCTCCGGTGAGCTTCACCGGACTGGTCAACATGAACCATCACCAAAATTTCAAACAGGGACATGATTTTAAAGAGAAAACATCACTGAGCACGAATATCACCTCCAATTCTTCCAATTCCAACTATATTGAGAGATATGTGGAATTGAAAAATGAGGTTCATGATCTGAGTTGCTTCGATTTGACCTCATAGCAACTCAATCTTCTTGCCTACAATGGTAGGACTTCAGACAACTCAAGAGTGAATGAAATTGAGCAAGAATCAAGGAGAATCGAAGAGTTCAAATTTTCTGCAAATTACCTTCAATGGAGGTCTGAGCTTGCTAGATCTTGATCTGAATCGTGCTTGGCTTCATTTCAATTGCTTGCAGGAGAGGAAAGGAAAGGCTAAAAAGCAATGGATTCCTGGAGAATTGAATTCAAAAATAGTGGAGATTCAAGCTCAAATTCAAGTGAAGTTATCAGGTTTATCCTCTTAGTGTGAAGGGTTCTCAATGGGGATTCAAAGCTGGCGCAAGATATGTCCGATTTCTGAGCAAGAGAGCTTCAATTTATAGAGAATTCAAATGTTATTTGCACACTCTTTTCAATCTTCCAAATTTGGCAAGTGATGAAAACATGGTGCATGGGTGCACATAGGCCCATGAAATAATGGCTTGAAAGTCCAAATGAATGATCAAATGCTTTGGAGATAGATTGGAATGCAAGGCAATTGTGCATTGTCACTTGAAGTTGGATCCATGCCAAATGATATCAGCCTGTTTAAGCTATGCGTTTCTCATCCAAAATACATGAATTTTAGCTCTTTGGAAAGGTGAGATCAAGAGGAACAAGTTTGATGTTGAACACTTTTTCATTTGGAGCTTGGAACTTGGATAATTCTGAGGTGGAAGTTTGGAAATTTTTGACATATCAAAAATTTTCTAAGTGTCAAGCCATATGTCTCAATATTCCACCTTGCTTAACTTTTTATGGGAGCTTCAAATGAGAAAAGTGTCTTCATCAAAGTTGTATCTCTCTCAAATACCTTCAAAATGGTCACCAATTTCATGTAAATTGGATTTGAAATGATAGAGCTATGCATTTTTGAAGTTTGGAAAAATTACTTGATCAATGGTATAGGTCAAAAGTGACCTATAATGTAACCCCATATCACATGTTCAAAGAAGTTGAATTAGCTCCCACTCCAAACATAAAAGTTGAAGTAGACACATTGAATTTGATTTTTCAACTTGGAAATCTTTCATCTCATAAAAATTGAGCAAGTTAAGGCCTTGGGAAGTTGACTTTCAAATTAGGGTTTAGAAAAAATGACCTATAATGTTTCAACATAGAAAATGATTTTTCGAGCAAAACTAGCTATAGGTATCAACATGAAAGTTTTTTAGAATGTCATTTAGAGTAAGTTTTCTCTTTCAATCATTTTCATATGGTGAAAATTGTAGGAGATAGGGTCTAGGGAGACCCAATTTTGATCAGATGAATTCATCTGGCCAACCACCATCAACCAATTTGCTAACTTCCAATTCTCTTGACTTTCTTGGCTCATGGTATATCATATATGAATAAGATAATGAAATTTTAAGTGTCCCTTGAGAAATTTGATCAATTGGTGAGATAGCTTGTTGAAGAAGTTACTCAAGATACCCAGTCAAACTAGGGTTTCCAAGGCAAATCACCCTCAAACTCTTGAAGCAAACTTGATCAATATAACATGTAGAAACAAATGGGACTCATATATGGTGCTTATAACCATTCTTGAATCAATCAATGGTTGTGCTCTTTGTTCATGAGGGTCTCAAATGCTAGATGTGATCAATGAATCAATGAGATCATGCCCTACCTACAAAAGAGTTAGATAGATGCAAAGACATATTTTTGGTATTTTAGTTAGTAAAATGATAATATACAAGTATGATATAATCACAAAGTGCTTGGTAATCTCTCCCAAAATAAACCCAATGTAAGAGGGGCAAGGAGGATGCCAAGGTGTGATCCCAATGCCAATGCATATGATGAGATTGCATGAGGGATCTTAGGGTCAAAATTGGGGTCTTACAGTTGCCCATATTTCAGGACATTCTATCTGAGGAGGTGAAGTTTAAAATCTTTGGCTCGACTCAGTAGAATAGGCTTAAATAACAACATATAGAAACAAATTTTGGTCCCTAAGAGACCTCATGATGCATATGATATGAATGCAAAACTTAATACTCTGTGGGGAAATATTGCCACAAAGGAAAAGAAATCAGAGAGACCGAAAGTCCGCAGGAGCTTAATGCATTCCATAAGGAAAACTCACTAGGGAGACATAGACTCTGGGGGTAAAATAGGAGTTATGCATAGGCCAGGCTACGACTTACAACTGCTAGGGGACTCGAGGAAATCCATAAGAAATAGAAAGACTCAGCCGGGGAAATAACAACATCTATAGGGGATACGAATAAGTCAGGATAAAACTGAAATACTCGACTCATGCAGGGGAAAAACGATTTCACTAAGGAAATGCACATTCAACTCAACTGGGGAGAAATAAACTTCAACACAGGAGGAGCAGAAATCTATTATCCACTACTTGTTACTGGGTAAGGAGATAATAAAGATCTGACAGAGAGAAACATCTGTCATCGGTTAGGATGAACATATCAAGGATGACTCGCTGGGAACCACCAGGAAAGAAAATTCATTATCGGTTACTGGATAAGAATAGCCTTGCTGGGGAAAACTACAGACAATAGGATTTACAACTACCAGTTACTGGGCAGAAGACCAAGGGTGAGAGTATCCGTCATCGGTTAGGACGTACATATCAAGGATAAACTCGACAGGGAAGAAATCTGTCACCGGTTAAAGTGGACATATCAAGGATAGACTTGCCTGGGGATTTCAATGAGGATACCCGTCATCGGTTAGGATGAACATATCAAGGATATACCAACTGAACAAAAGGAGAATTACATCTATCGAAAACTGGATAGAAAACCGTCAGAGAGAGAATCCGTCACCGGTTAGGATGAACATATCAAGGATAAACTCTGCGAGGGGACAAAATAGGATTTACAACTACCGGTTACTGGGTAGAAGGCCGAATCAAAGAGAAAATATGTCATCGGTTAAGGTGAACATATCAAGGATAGACTCTGAAAAGGGGAACAAAAATAGGGATTACATCTATCAGTTACTGGATAGAATACCAGAGAAGAGAAAATCTGTCACCGGTTAAAGTGAAGATATCAAGGATAAACTCTGATGAGGAGATAAAATAGGAATTACATCTATCGGTTACTGGATAGAATACCAAAGAAGAGAAAATCCGTCACCGGTTAAAGTGAACATATCAAGGATAGTCTCTGCACAGGGGGAAAAGTAGGATTTACAACTATCGGTTACTGGCTAGAAAACCACAAGGAGAAGAAAACCCTTCATCGGTTAAGATGAACATATCAAAGATTAACTCTCTGAGGAACAACATAGGGATTACAACTACCTTTTTACTGGGTAGAATACCAGAGATGAGAATATCCGTCACTGGTTAAAGTGAACATATCAAGGATAGACTCCTGCAGGGGGAAGAAAGATATCCGTCATCGGTTAGGATGAACATATCAAGGATATACTTCCAGGGGACTCCACTGAGCATTCTGCTGAGGACAAAAAGGGTACTTTTGCTGGGTATTGAGCAAAAAGTAACAAACTGGAAACTAAGAAGAATATTACCAGTTACTAGGTAATAGAATCTTAGGGGACCAATATATCTATCTAGGTAAGAGCTAGAAAGAAAATAGTCAATCAAGACTCAACCCAATGAGGACATAACTCAAGGGGAGTAATTCCATCCAGAAAATTTGCTGGAGAGGAAACTGAAATAACAATCATCCACGAGGAAACAAACTCAATGGGGAAACAGAGAAAGGTTAAAGTCTTTTCTACTTAGGGGCTGACGTTCTACAATTGAGAGAGGACAGACACCAAATTTGGTATGGGGATAAAGTACCACCATAACGGAGAATGAGAATCTCAAACAAATCAAAAATGAGATGCATGATATGCAAATCATGAATTTATATGAATGTATATATATGTATGGTGATTATGCTGACAAAACGATCACAAAGGATACAGAGGTGTCGCAAAGAAATTGAACCACCGATACAATCCTCGGCCAATCCTCAAATCATGGAGACAAACCGCTGGAGAACAGGGAGATCAGTATCCCAAAAGCTCAAACCTGGTTGGGGGAAGAAGACTTGCTGAAGATAAAACATCTAATACTGTGGGGAATTTTAGGTCAAACCATAAAAATGGGAGACAACCCTACTGGGGAAGAATCAAAAAGCTGCTCAGGAACCAGGAGGAAACTCTGACTGGGAGAAAATATACAACGATTGGTGGGGACACCAAGGTGCTCTACTGGGGAAAGATCAGGCATCTCTGATGACGATCTAACTGCTGAGGAAAAACGAACTCCGCTGGGAAGGCCGAAACTCTGTTGGGGACAAGGACACACCGCAACCAACTCAGTCGGGGAAAAGAAATAAGCTCCATTGGAGAAGGTAGGAACTTTGTTGAGGATGTGGAAATAAACTCCAATAGGATGTACAAACTTCACTGGGGATGTACAAACATTCTGGCGGCTTTACTGGGGCAAACAATACACCACAGAGTATCTGAATCAAACAAACTCAGCTAGGGAAAAAGAGGTTCCGCTGGGGACCAAACACTCCACCGGGGAACAAAATCTATCAACTGAGGATACCAAGGAAATTAAACAACACCGACGTCTAGGGATACCCGAAGATTTAACTGCTTGGGGAACCTCAGATGCTTTGCACTTAAGAACTTGCTTCTTACTGAAATGTTGTTGATATTCTTTTTACTTGCTTAGGAAAAGTTCTTGCTTTTATATTTTTAAAGAAAACTTGATTTTGATTTAAAAATTCAATTTCAAAAATAATCATAATAAAATTTAAAACTATTGGCTGAAGCAAATAAGAGTAGGAATAATTGGATAAAAGCTCAACTTTATTTAATAGAATGGTAGTCTGTAAATGACAAGACTCCATAGATTTTACAAAGTTGAAAATGGTAATTTACACAAAAAGGGGTACATTGAATACAAATGATCCTTAATCCTTATACCAAATCTTGATATCCACTGTGTTCTTGACCACTGCTGGAGATGAACTGGCACCAACCCTTGTGCCCAAACAAGTCTTCAAAATCACTGAAGATCAGTAGACTGCAGTTACTTGCCATAATCCCTAATTTTTGCATAAGTTTCCCCAAGGTGGGGTACTCAACTTATCGGGAAATTATTTCTGTTTTTTATGTCTCTAATTTTTGCCTGGATCGCCCTTTCGGGTTTTCAACCCACCGAGACGCTCATTTTTGCCTAAGCCACCCTTTCGGGTTTTCAACTTAGCGAGTTGTTCTTTTATTTTTTAGGCGAAGTATTTCTTGACTGCATCTGCGTTCACAGGACGAGTGAACTCTTTACCATCCATAGTTGTAAGAATCAATGCACCGCCTGAAAAGGATCTCTTAACAACCTATCGGCCTTCATAATTGGGAGTCCATTTTCCTCGGGAATCTGGCTTGAACGATAAAATCTTCTTGAGCACAAGGTCTCCTTCTTTGAACACTCGAGGTTTGACCTTCTTATCAAAAGCTTTCTTCATTCTTTGCTGATATAACTGACCATGACACATGGCAGTTAACCTCTTCTCTTCAATCAAATTCAACTGATCAAATCTGGTCTGACACCACTCAGCTTCAGTCAACTTGGCTTCCATGAGCACACGTAACGAAGGAATCTCAACCTCTACGGGGAGAACTGCCTCCATACCATAAACAAGAGAGAAATGGGTTGCCCCTGTTGAAGTGCGGACGGATGTACGATACCCATGTAAAGCGAATGGGAGCATCTCATGCTAATCCTTATATGTGACAACCATCTTCTGAATAATCTTCTTGATGTTCTTATTCGCAGCTTCAACAACCCCATTCATCTTGGGTCTATAGGGAGAAGAATTATGCTGTGAAATCTTGAAGTCTTTGTAAAGATCTTCCACCATATTGTTATTCAAGTTCGATCCATTATTAGTAATGATCTTACTTGGCACACCATAACGGAATATGATCTGATTCTTGATAAACCTCACAACAACTTGCTTGGTTACATTTGCATACGATGCCGCTTCAACCCATTTTGTGAAGTAGTCAATTACCACTAAAATGAAACGATGTCCATTCGAAGCTTTGGGCTCAATCATCCCAATCATATCAATTCCCCACATGGAGAAGGGCCATGGGGAAGAGATAACATTCAAAAGTGTCGGAGGGACATGAATCTTATCAGCATAAATTTGACACTTGTGGCACTTCTTTACAAACTTGCAACAGTCAGATTCCATTGTCAGCCAATAATAACTTGCTCGCAACATCTTCTTTGCCATCGCATGTCCATTGGAGTGAGTACCAAAGGAACATTCATGCACTTCGGTCATCAACAAGTCTGCTTCGTGTCTATCCACGCATCTGAGCAAAACCATGTCGAACTTTCTCTTGTATAATATATCACCATTCAAGTAGAAATTACCGGCCGATCTTCTCAAAGTCTTCTTATCTTTCAAAGATGCCCTAGGCGGGTAAATCTGACTTTGGAGGAAACACTTGATGTCGTAATACCACAGCTTCTCATCTTTGATCTCTTCAACATCAAACACATGAGTTGGCCTATCAAGACGCATCACAGATAAATTGGGAACTTCATTCCAATATTTTACCACAATCATTGATGCCAATGTTGCAAGAGCATCTGCCATCCGGTTTTCATCTCGAGGGATATGATGAAACTCAACCTTTGTAAAGAAAGTTGAAATCCTCCTCGCATAATCTCTATACTGTATAAACCGAGTTGATTCGTCACTCATTCTCCTTTGATCTGATTCACAACCAAAGCCGAATCACCGAAGACATCCAAAAACTTGATTCTGAGATTCATGGCCTCTTCAAGCCCCATAATGCAAGCTTCATATTCTGCCATGTTGTTTGTACACTTGAAAGTCAATCTAGCTGTAAATGGTAGATGCGTGCCTTGAGGAGTAATAATCACTGCCCCAATACCATTTCCATATTGATTAACAGCTCCATCAAATACGATGCCCCAACGGGAACCAGGCTCTGGCCCTTCTCCAAGAAATGGTTCATCACAATCTTTCATTTTTAAGTACAAAATCTCTTCATCAGGAAAATCATACTGCACTGACTGGTAATCTTCAATCGGTTGATGAGCCAAATGGTCAGCCAAGATACTACCTTTGATCGCTTTCTGAGATCGGTATTCGATATCATACTTTAATAACAACATCTGCCAACGGGAAATCCTCCCAGTTAAAGCAGGCTTCTAAAAAATATACTTGATTAGATCCATTTTGGATATCAACCAAGTGGTATGATTCAACATATACTAACGCAGACGCTTAGCAGCCCAAGCCAATGCACAACAAGTCTTCTCAAGCATAGAATACCGAGTCTCACAGTCGGTGAACTTCTTACTGAGGTAGTAAATTGCAAATTCTTTCTTCCCAGTTTCGTCTTGCTGACCAAGAACACAACCCATACTATCTTCTAGCACAGCCAATTACATGATCAACGGTCTTCCTTCAATAGGTGGAGACAAAATCGGAGGTTGAAGCAAATATTCCTTGATACTGTCAAAAGCTTTCTGGAAGTCTTCGGTCCAATCACAAGATTGATCTTTCCGAAGAAGCTTGAATATAGGCGCACATGTGGCAGTCATGTGGGAAATGAATCTGGAAATATAATTCAAGCGGCCGAGAAAACCTCTGACTTGCTTCTCAGTTTTGGGCGCAGGCATCTCTTGTATTTCATTGACCTTGGAAGGATCAACTTCAATACCCTTCTCGCTGACAATAAAGCCCAACAACTTACCAGAACGAACACCAAAAGTACACTTCTTGGGATTCAAGCGGAGTTTATGTAACACCCTTCTAAAATACCCCAATAATTAATTAAAACAACAAAATATAAATCAGAGTAGATATGCAATTTCAGGGTGTCACACTTGACACTTCACACCATTCATCAATTATAACTGGTCATGCTCATTTATTAATCAAAACAAGGCATTGCACAATCCGCAGCGGATAGATATCTAATCAATCATGCAAACCATGTAATCACATTACATGTAAAGTTGTTCAACAACCACAAATGAAAACAAAGTAAACATCCCGTCCCGATGTTACATATACCAGAGCATGACCCACTAAGGAACTACACTAGACTCCAAGCACTAGCTTCTACTCAATCACTGCTCGTTACCTGAAACATAGTTGTAAGGGTGAGTTCCTCAATCGATATAATAAGCATTATAAAATATCACGTAATGCTAAGTAATTTAACACATTTCATCACCCAAATCAGATCACACATTCAGCAACGGCAACATCAACTCAAAATCATAATCATACTCAACCCAACACAAAACACACGTGTAATATTGGAATACATCCATTCATATTATACGCCATACATACATTATGCAATGAGACTCCATGCATGCGATACCGACTATTCGTGAACACATAGTTCAACCTCACCGATCAAATCCAGATACGGCTACCAAGCTCACTAGTCCCACTCATTTGAGACCTAGTGACTCACTCACTAATTCCTCACCATGGGAATTAGCTACCACCCCAAGGGCTATGCTATGCACGCTAAATCACCTAGCATGCAAACATCAACAATAATCCACAATAACTCACTCACTAATTCCTCACCATGGGAATTAGCTACCACCATAAAGGCCATACTATGCACGCTAAATCACCTAGCATGCAACCATCAACAACAATCCACAATGGACATATGCTCACACTCTAAGCCATAAACAGTCCATCCACAATTGCATACATAATAGATATATTCACAGCATTATGCATACCATCATACATTATCAGCATATTTATCACAGAATCATATCATGTCATGCCAAATAATAAATTACAGTATTAGCACACTCTACTAATACCCCTACTGCTCAAAACAACGGGAAATGATCCCTACTATATCATACACCAATATAGGCCAAACGTCAAATATGTACACAATATTTGAATATCAAATTTTCACTTTTCCAACAGTGTTAACCGGTTAACGCCCTGGGTTAACCAGTTAACGCAAAACAGAACACGCTTCCTGGCACATTTTAACAGTGTTAACCGGTTAACGCCCTGGGTTAACCGGTTAACGCAAGACAGACAGCAATTTCTCATAATTCATAACAGTGTTAACCGGTTAACACCCTGGGTTAACCGGTTAACGCAAGACAGAAAGCTGTTCCTGCGCTAACACGAACAGAATGCAGAATCCCCCGCATTTTCGCCGTCGGAGGACTTCCGGACCTCCGATTTCGATTCCGTAAAAAGCTACACGTCCAGAAAACTACGACTCACCCAACTATAGATTCAATCACAGTTTTTAACGTAATTTGGTCATCACAATTTGCAACATTCATCATCCAAATTAGGGTCAATTCAATGGCTTATTACTACCCATTACATGTTAACCCATAATACCCATTAAACGACGATAAACCCCCTTTACCTGAGTTAATCCGGCAAATCCTTTAGCTTCAAGCTTTTCCTTTCTTCAACCCTTGCTCTCTTGCTCTTCCTCTTTGCCCTTTTTCTACTTTCTGTCGCTTCTCTGGTTTTCACGTGAAAAACCCTTTTTACCAAATGGAACTCTTTATATATATTCCAACTTTATTATTCCAATAATAATAATCCAATAATATTCCAATTATTTAATTAAATTAATAAATATACTATTAACTTAAATTAAATAATTATCATATTTTATCGGGGTGTTACAACTCTCCCCCACTAAAAGAGTTTTCGTCCTCGAAAACATACCTCAAACGAATAACTCTGGATAAGACTCCTTCATCTGACTCTCAAGTTCCCAAGTCACATTGCCACCTGCTGGTCCTCCCCAAGCTACCTTTACCAAGGCAATCTCTTTACCCCGCAACTGCTTCAACTCTCGATCCTCGATCCTCATAGGTGATGTTTCAACAGTCAGGTTATCTCTCACCTGTACATCATCTACTTGGACCACATGCGACGGATCAGGAATGTACCTCCTCAACTGAGACACATGAAAAACCTCATGCAAATTTGCAAGTGACGGCGGTAAAGCGATACGATAGGCTACCTCCCCTATCCTCTCCAAAATCTGATAAGGACCAATAAATCGAGGTGTCAGCTTCTTCGACTTCAAAGCTCGACCAACCCCAGTTATCGGAGTAACACGAAGAAACACATGATCTCCCTCTTGAAACTCAAGTGACTTCCTCCTCTTGTCGTGATAACTCTTCTGACGACTCTGAGCAATCCTCATCTTCTCCTGAATCATCTTAATCTTTTCCGTAGTTTGTTGAACAATCTCCGGTCCAACCACAACACTCTCACCGGACTCATACCAACATAAAGGTGTCCGACATCTCCTACCATACAAAGCTTCAAACGGTGCCATACCAATGCTCAAATGAAAACTATTGTTGTAGGTAAACTCAATCAAAGGTAAATAACAATCCCAAGCACCTCCCTTTTCCAAAACACAAGCCCTCAAAAGATCCTCCAGTGACTGAATCGTCCTCTCAGTCTGACCATCAGTCTGAGGATGATATGCAGAACTCAATCTCAGCTTAGTTCCCAAAGCCCTCTGCAAACCTTCCCAGAACTTCGATGTAAATCTAGGATCTCTGTCCGAAACAATACTCGATGGAATACCATGCAAACTTACAATTTTCTCAATATACAACTCAGCTAATCTCTCTAACGGATAATCCATTCTGATCGGAATGAAATGAGCCGATTTTGTCAATCTGTCAACAATCACCCAAATAGCTTCAAAATTCTTAATTGTCCTCGGTAAACCAGAAACAAAATCCATACTGATACTATCCCACTTCCACTCTGGAATAGCCAACGGTTGCATTAGCCCAGACGGCTTCTGATGCTCAATCTTTGACTTCTGACAAGTCAAACAGGAATAAACAAAACTCGCAATTTCTCTTTTCATTCCCGGCCACCAAAATAACTTTTTCAAATCATGATACATCTTCGTAGCCCCAGGATGAATACTCAGGCCACTACGATGTCCTTCCTCAAGAATACTCTTCTTAAGTTCAGTAACATCCGGAATACACACCCGATTACCAAATTTCAAAACACCATTCTCATCAACTCTGAATTCACCACCTTGACCTTGATTCACTAGAGTCAACTTATCAACCAAAAGCACATCGGATTTCTGACCCTCTCTAATCTCATCCAGAATACCACTCGTTAACTTCAACATTCCCAATTTAACACTATTGTGAGTACTCTCACACACCAAACTCAAGTCTCTAAACTGCTCAATTAAATCAAATTCCTTAACCATTAACATAGACATATGCAATGATTTCCGACTCAATGCATCAGCCACTACGTTTGCTTTACCCGGATGGTAATTCAAACCAAAGTCATAATCCTTCAGAAACTCTAACCATCTCCTCTGTCTCATATTCAGCTCTTTCTGATCAAACAAATACTTTAAACTTTTATGGTCACTAAAAACCTCAAATCTTGACCCGTACAAGTAATGCCTCCATAACTTCAGAACAAATACCACAGCTGCCAACTCTAAATCGTGTGTCGGATAGTTCCTCTCATGAACCTTCAGTTGCCTCGAAGCATAAGCTACAACCTGCTTATTCTGCATCAAAACACCACCCAAACCCAACAATGAAGCATCACAGTAAACCTCAAATGGTTCCGATGGACTTGGTAATATCAGAATAGGAGCAGTAGTTAACCTTCTCTTTAACTCTTGGAAACCTTCTTCACATTTTGAGTCCCAAACAAACGCTTGCGCCTTTCTAGTCAACATCGTCAACGGTAACGCCAACTTAGAAAATCCCTCAATGAATTTCCTATAATAACCTGCAAGTCCAAGAAAACTCCTTATCTCAGAAACTGACTTCGGAGCTTCCCACTTAGATACCGCTTCTATCTTAGAAGGATCAACAGCAACACCACCTCTTGAAACCACATGACCAAGAAAACTAACCTCTTCTAACCAAAATTCACACTTGGACAGTTTCGCAAATAACTTCTTTTCTCGTAGAACTCCTAAAACCACTCTCAAATGTTCAGCATGCTCTTCTTCAGATTTCGAATACACCAAAATATCGTCAATAAACACCACAACAAACTTGTCTAGGTACGGATGGAAAATCCTATTCATATACTCCATAAATACTCCAGGTGCATTAGTCACACCAAAAGGCATTACAGAATACTCATAATGTCCATACCTTGTTCTGAAAGCAGTCTTCTGAATATCCTCAGTTTTCACACGTATCTGATGATACCCCGATCTCAAATCTATTTTGCTGAAGACACTCGCACCAACCAACTGATCCATCAAATCATCAATCCTCGGCAAAGGATACCGATTCTTGATCGTCACTTTATTCAGTTGCCTGTAGTCCACACACAACCTCATAGTACCTTCTTTCTTCTTAACCAATAACACTGGTGCGCCCCACGGTGACACACTCGGACGAATAAATTTCTTATCCAACAGATCTTCCAGCTGACTCTTCAATTCAGTTAACTCAACAGTAGACATACGGTACGGAGCCATCGATATCGGCCTAGTACCAGGTACCAAATCAATCGAGAACTCAGCTTCACGCTCTGGCGGTAATTCATTCACTTCTTCAGGAAACACATCAGGAAAATCACACACCACGGCTAGATCGCAAATCGCCAGTTTATCTTTAGCCTCCAAAGTCACTAACAGCATAAACAACTCTGCCCCATCTGCTACTGCCTCATTCACCTGCCTTGCTGATAGAAACAAACTCTTTCCTTCCTCAATCTCAGGAAAGATCACAGTCTTATCAAAACAGTTGATATAAACTCGGTTAAACACCAACCAGTTCATACCCAGGATAACATCAATCTGCACTAGTGGAAGACACACGAGGTCCATCACAAAGTCTCTACCAAAAATACTCAAAGGGCAATTAAAACAAACTGAAGTAGTAGTCACTGAACCCTTCGCAGGAGTATCAATCACCATACTCCCATGCATCTCAGATATCTCTAATTTAAGTTTCACAGCGCAATCCAAAGATATAAAGGAATGAGTTGCACCTGTGTCAATAATAGCTACAAGAGGAAAGCCATTAATATAACACGTACCTCGGATCAAACGATCATCTGCAGAAGTCTCAGAACCCGATAAAGCAAAGACCTTGCCTCCCGACTGGTTCTCTTTCTTCGGCTTAGGACACATGTGGACTGATATGACCCATCTCTCCACAGTTGAAACAAGTCATAGTCTTCAACCGGCACTCTGCAGCCAAGTGACCACCTTTGCCACACTTGAAACACTTCTTCTCAGTACTGGTACACTCATGGATACGATGTCCAGCCTGACCACATCTGTAACACTTAGCAGGGGCACTGGAGTCTCCCCCACTAGTTCTCCTCATCCCACTCTGTCTCTGGAAACCTTTGCCAGCTGCATACGGTTTCCCACGATCATTCTGATTCTTGCCTTTCCTATCAACCCTCTGCTGATAGCTCTCCGCTCTGGCCTTGGTATCCTGTTTAAAAATCCTGCAACAGTCAACCAAGTCAGAAAACACTCTGATCCGCTGATACCCAATGGCCTGCTTGATCTCGGGACGTACCCCGTTCTCAAACTTCACACATTTTGAAAATTCCCCAGTAGCCTCATCATAGGGAGTGTAATACTTCGACAACTCTGTGAACTTAGCAGCATACTCAGTAACAAACCGGTTGCCCTGCTTCAATTCTAAGAACTCTATCTCTTTCTTTCTTCTGACATCCTCTGGGAAGTACTTCCTCAGGAATCTCTCTCTGAACACCGCCCAAGTGATCTCAGCACTCCCAGCAGCTTCCAACTCAGTGCGGGCAGCAACCCACCAATCATCTGCTTCCTCTGACAGCATATGCGTACCGAACCTGACCTTCTGGTTATCGGCACACTCAGTCACTCGGAAGATCCTCTCGATCTCCTTCAACCACTTCTGAGCACCATCTGGATCGTATGCTCCCTTGAACATTGGAGGATTGTTCTTCTGGAACTCACTCAGTTGACGAGCAGCTCCCAATCCCACAACATTCGGATTCCCTCCAAGTACTCCAGCTAGCATACCCAGAGCCTCAGCAATCGCAGCATCGTCTCTACCTCTTCCAGCCATCTCTATTCTGAGAACCCAACAAGCTAAAATAATAAGTACTGATAGGGTTACACAACACCTATCACATACAGGGAAACAGAATAATTACGACTCGACTCGACCGACTATGCTCTGATACCACTAATGTAACACCCTTCTAAAATACCCCAATAATTAATTAAAACAACAAAATATAAATCAGAGTAGATATGCAATTTCAGGGTGTCACACTTGACACTTCACACCATTCATCAATTATAACTGGTCATGCTCATTTATTAATCAAAACAAGGCATTGCACAATCCGCAGCGGATAGATATCTAATCAATCATGCAAACCATGTAATCACATTACATGTAAAGTTGTTCAACAACCACAAATGAAAACAAAGTAAACATCCCGTCCCGATGTTACATATACCAGAGCATGACCCACTAAGGAACTACACTAGACTCCAAGCACTAGCTTCTACTCAATCACTGCTCGTTACCTGAAACATAGTTGTAAGGGTGAGTTCCTCAATCGATATAATAAGCATTATAAAATATCACGTAATGCTAAGTAATTTAACACATTTCATCACCCAAATCAGATCACACATTCAGCAACGGCAACATCAACTCAAAATCATAATCATACTCAACCCAACACAAAACACACGTGTAATATTGGAATACATCCATTCATATTATACGCCATACATACATTATGCAATGAGACTCCATGCATGCGATACCGACTATTCGTGAACACATAGTTCAACCTCACCGATCAAATCCAGATACGGCTACCAAGCTCACTAGTCCCACTCATTTGAGACCTAGTGACTCACTCACTAATTCCTCACCATGGGAATTAGCTACCACCCCAAGGGCTATGCTATGCACGCTAAATCACCTAGCATGCAAACATCAACAATAATCCACAATAACTCACTCACTAATTCCTCACCATGGGAATTAGCTACCACCATAAAGGCCATACTATGCACGCTAAATCACCTAGCATGCAACCATCAACAACAATCCACAATGGACATATGCTCACACTCTAAGCCATAAACAGTCCATCCACAATTGCATACATAATAGATATATTCACAGCATTATGCATACCATCATACATTATCAGCATATTTATCACAGAATCATATCATGTCATGCCAAATAATAAATTACAGTATTAGCACACTCTACTAATACCCCTACTGCTCAAAACAACGGGAAATGATCCCTACTATATCATACACCAATATAGGCCAAACGTCAAATATGTACACAATATTTGAATATCAAATTTTCACTTTTCCAACAGTGTTAACCGGTTAACGCCCTGGGTTAACCGGTTAACGCAAAACAGAACACGCTTCGTGGCACATTTTAACAGTGTTAACCGGTTAACGCCCTGGGTTAACCGGTTAACGCAAGACAGACAGCAATTTCTCATAATTCATAACAGTGTTAACCGGTTAACACCCTGGGTTAACCGGTTAACGCAAGACAGAAAGCTGTTCCTGCGCTAACACGAACAGAATGCAGAATCCCCCGCATTTTCGCCGTCGGAGGACTTCCGGACCTCCGATTTCGATTCCGTAAAAAGCTACACGTCCAGAAAACTACGACTCACCCAACTATAGATTCAATCACAGTTTTTAACGTAATTTGGTCATCACAATTTGCAACATTCATCATCTAAATTAGGGTCAATTCAATGGCTTATTACTACCCATTATATGTTAACCCATAATACCCATTAAACGACGATAAACCCCCTTTACCTGAGTTAATCCGGCAAATTCTTCTAGCTTCAAGCTTTTCCTTTCTTCAACCCTTGCTCTCTTGCTCTTCCTCTTTGCCCTTTTTCCACTTTTTGTCGCTTCTCTGGTTTTCACGTGAAAAACCCTTTTTACCAAATGGAACTCTTTATATATATTCCAACTTTATTATTCCAATAATAATAATCCAATAATATTCCAATTATTTAATTAAATTAATAAATATACTATTAACCTAAATTAAATAATTATCATATTTTATCGGGGTGTTACAGTTTATACTTCCTCAAACGCTGGAATAACTTCAACAAATGCTCAACATATTCCTCTTCATCAATTGATTTAGCAATCATGTCATCGACATAAACATCAATCTCTTTATGCATCATATCATAAAAAAGAGTAGTCATTGCTCTTTGGTAAGTTGCACCAGCATTCTTTAGACCGAAAGGCATCACTCTATAACAGAATGTTCCCCAGGGTGTAATGAATGTGGTCTTCTCCATATCCTCGGGTGCCATTTTAATCTGATTATATCCGGAAAATCCATCCATAAACGAAAATATTTTGAATTTAGCAGTACTGTCTACCAACATATCAATGTGTGGTAGAGGGAATTATCTTTCGGACTGGCTTTATTCAAATCTCTATAGTCGACACACATGCGAACATTTCCATCTTTTTTCGGCACAAGCACAATATTGGCCACCGATTACGGATACTCAGTAGTCACAAGGAAACTGGCATCAATCTGCTTCTGAACTTCCTCCTTGATCTTCACAGCCATATCAGGATGCGTTCTTCTCAACTTCTGCTTGACTAGCGTGCATTTTGGCTTCAATGGCAATCTATGCTCCACAATATCAGAATCCAACCCAGGCATGTCTTGATAGGACCAAGCAAACACATCTGAATACTCTCGCAGAAGATCAATCAACCCCTTCTTAGCATCTGGACACAGTCGAGACCCAATCTTGACTTCCTTCACATCATCCTCGGAACCCAAGTTGACGAGCTCAATCTGCTCTTCAAACGGCTGAATAATCTTTTCATCTTGCTCAAGAAGACGAGACAATTCTCCACTCACTTCTACATTACTTTCCTCCTTGGCTTCAAACACAGGGAATTCAAAATTTGGAGAAGGAGAAGGATCATCGTATTCAATGGGGTTAGGAACCAACCTGCATAGTGATTTGATATTTTGATTTTAGAGAAGTGATTTGTGACCAAATATTATGCAGATAGACAATTATATTGTTTATTTATGTTTTTTTGTGATTACCATTTTCAGAATAAAGCAAAAAAAGTAAAAACAAACATCAAAGATGTGGATGAATAGAATTAATTTTTATTGATGATCAATTTCAAAATGCCCAAACAATGTTCACTTCTCCCTTAGGCATAGGAGAAGGATTTTAAAATATAAAATCAATTACTTAGATTGATGCAAAATAACAGGAATATCAACAGCAGTCCAATTGTTGCATGTCTGTCCATGCGTCACAAAGTTGGTGTAGTCTTCCTCTTAATTATCCTCTAGCACAACAGCTAAGTGTTGTTCATTTCCCTGAATGAACCCTCCGCTACGGAAGCTAAGTTGAATATCCTCAGATCTAACAGATGACGAGCCTCTCTGGAACCCCAAACGAGTTCTGCCTTTGTTGTCAGAGACCTCTACCATGCGCCCCCACTGATCAACAGGACCTTCTTCAACAATCTTCTGAGCATCTTTCAGAGAGGACATAGGTGCCCCAACTTTCTTCTTAGCAGCAATAGCTAAGGCTTAGAACGGAGTTCCAACCTCATCCTCAGCTTCCACATATGAGAAAGATGACAGATGGCTAACCAACAACGCCTTCTCACCTCCCATAATTACCAGCTTGCCATTCTTGACAAATTTGAGCTTCTGATGCAGAGTGGAAGTAACGGCTCCTGCCTCATGAATCCATGGCCTTCCCAATAAACAGTTGTAGGCCGGGTGAATTTCCATTACCTGGAAAGTAATCTGAAAATCACTCGGACCTATCTTGACTGGAAGGTCCACTTCTCCAATGATTGTCTTGTGCGAGCCATCAAAGGCCTTGACAATCACTCCACTGTACCTCATGGGAGCTCCTTGATAAGATAACTTTGACAATGTTGACTTTGGAAACACATTGAGTGACAACCCAGTGTCAACTAGCATGTTTGACAAAGCATCTTCTTTGCAATTCATCAAAATATGCAAAGTCAGATTGTGATTTCTTCCCTCCTCAGGAAGTTCTTCATCGCAGAAGCTCAAATTGTTGCATGAAGTGATGTTAGCCACAATGTGATCAAATTGAGCCACAATAACATCTTGCTCCACATATGCCTGTTCAAGAACTCTCTGAAGTGCTTCTCTGTGCGCTTAAGAATTCAAAAGCAGAGATAACACAAAAATCTTCGAAGGAGTCTGGAGCAATTGGTCAACCACGTTAAATTCACTCCTCTTGATCAGCCGGAGCACCTCATCATCATCACTATTGGTTTTCAAATTGCTGGATTCACCAGACTTATCCTTTGAACAACCAACCGGATCTACATTAGGCACCTCCACCTTCTTACCAACAACTGTTTCTTCTCTACTTTCTGGGACATCTGGCCCAAAAACTCGACCACTGCGGGTCACCTTCGTAACATCTGCAATGCTTACTACTGAACTGGTCGTAGGTAGCGATACCTCTTGACCATTCTCCATCATCGTAGCATTGTATTGATATGGTACAGCCTTATCAGATGCATACGGGACTGGGCCCGCTAACCGTATTACCAACGGCGAAACTGATCTATTGCTGACGCTCTGAATACTGCTGCTATCATACTGAATCACCAACCACTCTGGTTGTTTGAAAATGGGAACAATGACATTGACAGCGTCATCTTCATGACGGGATTGACAAATCTGAGTCATGCCTTCATCCATCAGGCGTTGGATGTCCCTTTTCACAACAACACACCCCCTTGGGTTAACGCTACAAATATCACAACCATCGTGATCATGTCCACATTCACTCACCAAACAGATATCCTTGTGTATCTGCACCAAGGATCCACGGATAAAACACACATCGAAAACTTTGTACTCAATAGGACAACCGTCCACCATATTTACTGAGGAGTTCCCATGATCGGGCAAAGGATTAGCTTTTACATTAGGCGCGCGGTCTTCAAAAGACACCATACCACTTTTCACAAGCTTTTGCACCTCATACTTCAGCGAAGAACAATTCTCAATATCGTGCCCAGGTGCACCCTGGTGAAAAGCACAACGAAGTTCAAGTTTATACCACCAAGGAAGTGGTTATGGGATCTGCGGTGGATTCCTTGGTTGAATCAAGTTTTTGAGGACTAAAGACGGGTACAGTTCTGCGTATGACATAGGATTCGGGTCAAAAGAGACCTTTTTCCTCTCAAAGTTTTGTTGCTGGTGATGATTATTGTTGGAATTGTTGTTGTTGTAGGTGTTCGTTCTTTGTTGCGGTTGTTGTTGTTGAAGTTGATTTTGATATTGATGTTGTTGTTGTTGAATTGGTATTGTTTGCTGATTTGAAAATACTAGAATGATGGAAGATACTTGATGATGATGATGTTGACGGGGTGGTGGATTTCTTCTAACTTGAGGCCTCCCCTGCCTCCCACTGATTATTGCATTAGTTTCATTATCCTTCCTCTTGCTGAAACTACTCCCATACTTCTTGCTTGTCGACGCCTCATCTTTCGACAATCGTCCTTCACAGACCCCTTCTTCAAGTCTCATCCCCATGTTTACCATTTTGGTAAAATCACTAGGGGCACTGGCAATCATTCGTTCATAATAAAATGAACTCAGGGTTTTTCAGAAAAAATTTCGTCATCTCTTTCTCCTCCAAAGGAGGAGTGATCTGGGCATCCAACTCTCTCCAACGCTGGGCATATTCCTTGAATGTCTCCTTATCTTTCTGAGACATGGACCTCAGTTGGTCCCTATCCGGCGCCATATCCACGTTGTACTTGTATTGTTTCACAAAAGCCTCTCTTAGATCATTGAAACTGCGGATGCTTTCACTATCTAACCTCATATGCCAACAGAGTGCAACACCTGTCAGGCTATTCTGGAAATAGTGAATCAGCAATTGATCATTATCTGTCTGGGTCGACATCTTGCGGGCATACATCACAAAATGACTGAGTGGACAGGAGTTTCCCTTATACTTCTCAAAGTCAAGCACTTTGAATTTTACTGGGATTTTCACGTTGGGCACTAAGCACAGTTCAGAAGCACTCTTCCCAAACAGATCTTTGCCTCTCAGTGTTTTTAGTTCCTTGCGCAGCTCAAGGAATTGATCTTTCATCTCATCCTTCTTCTCATAGACGTCCGGGCCCTCAGATGGCTCGGAATGATATATGGTGTCATCTACACGAGGCAAAATGTGCACAACGGGAGGTGGCACAGACATGACCGGGCTAGATGCCGGCATGGAAGCAAAAGTGGGAGCGAAACCTTCTGGCACAAAATTGGGTGGCATTCCCCACAGGAATCCAGCAGGAAAGTTGGGAGCGAAGTGGGCGGTGGCAGCAGGCACAGTAGAGGTAACCA
The DNA here is from genome assembly GCF_024323335.1 of Lathyrus oleraceus. Taxonomy (NCBI): domain Eukaryota; kingdom Viridiplantae; phylum Streptophyta; class Magnoliopsida; order Fabales; family Fabaceae; genus Lathyrus; species Lathyrus oleraceus. The sequence goes on from NC_066584.1 coordinate 359,116,227, forward strand.
CTTCAGAGATGACTGTCCTCGCAGGAGGAGTTGCAGGTGTTGGAGAAGCTTGGCTCTGGGCAGCAAGAACTGACTCCATCATGGCAGTCAGTCGGGCAATCTCCTCTTTCAAGTATCGGTTCTCTTGCTCAAGGTGTTCCATGATCTTTGGATGATTAGTTTTGGTGTTATACCGATGAGTCAGCTTGGCTAAAGCACATAAGAACACCAATCAGACACCTGGCAAAAACCTGCTTATGCAAATGATGCATAAAATGTAATGCTTGATTATTTTTTCTTTTTGTTTTCAAGGAACTTATTATATCGTTTGCAAATATATATATTAAATGGCAATGGCAATATTTTGATATGACCAAAATCTCTCTTTATTTATATAAATTGGAAGGATTACACTGAGTACAATTTCAGAAACCAAAATAAAAAGATACAAGAGAAAAGGAGAGTAGTCATCCTAAGGATCCCTAACAACAGTGTTAGAAGCTCTGGCTGAAGGCGCGTGCTTCCTTCGAATGAGACGAATCTCGGTCTCAAAAGAAGCCTTCATCTGAGTCTTCTCGAGGACAAGCTGGTCAACAATCTTCTTCCAAGCAACGGAATGCTGAGGCATGCTAGAAGATGAAACCTCTAGCTCTCTCTGTCTCTTCGTCACTCGAACTTCAAGTAGCTCAATCAGTGCATCTTTGTCCTTAGACTCGCAACTCTTCATACTTCTTGCTCAAAGCATGGAAACGCTCTTCCCACATATCCTTCTCTTGCTTCATCTTGATGAGCGCGTCTTCCAACTCCTCTACATCTTGGTTAGGGAGAGTTAATGGCTCAACCACAACCATGGACATAGGTCTTTCGCAAGGATAAGGCATCTTCAACTCCAAATCTCTCTTCTTCACCCAAAGAGTGTAAGCTTCCAAAGCTACACAATTGCATGGAGAAAGCTCGGATCTTCCTTTCCTATGCACATTATACCAAGCATGCACAATCTTCTGCTTCAAATGTTGGGGATCTTTACCCTCTTGATAGAAAAGACCTTCTAACAACATGTTATTAGGTTTGTCTCTCAAGGGGAACCCAAGTTGACGACGAGGCAAAGCAGGGTTGTAGTTAATTCCTTCTTGTGTACCAATGAGAGGCACATTAGAGAATTTACCACAACTATCAATAATATCCAAACTGCTTAAGGACGGATCATACCAAACTATATCATCATTAGTGAGAGACATAAGTCTTTGAGACCACCTTAGACATTGTTTGTTCTCCACAAAAGCAGGCGTCTGAGACAAGTGCGAAATAAACCACTTGTACAAAAAAGGAATGCAACAGACAATCGTTCCACCACCCTTAGAATTCCTTAGATGCAAAGAGAAATACATATCACCCAACAAAGTAGGCACATGATTCCCAATCAAGAAAAGTCTAATGGCGTTAACATCAACAAAACTGTCAATGTTAGGGAACAAAGCTAATCCATAGATGAGCAACACAAAGATAGCTTCAAAAGCGTCCATACTACCATCTTGAGCAAAAGTAGTAGCTTCCTTGATGAGGAAAACAGATGGCAACCCAAACAATCCTCCTTTCTTCACCCAATGAGCCTCTATCTCATACTTCTTCAAGTGAAGATCTTCAGCAATAATACTAGACCGGGGAATCTCCTCCAATCCACTAAAAGGCACTCTACTAGAAATAGGTATCCCCAAAAGATGAGAATACTCCTCCAAAGTAGGCACAAGCTGAAAATCTGGAAAAGTGAAACAATGATAGAGAGGATCATAGAACTGCACCAATACACTCAACAATCCTTCAACTGCATCAGCAGACAAGATGGATAGAAGCTTCCCATGACGTTGTTTGAAGTCCAAGGGATCTAATACAAAAGATGCTAGCTTCCTTAACTCTTTCAAGTCGGGACATCTGAAACTGTACTTCTTAGTGTTCCTTCGTCCATAATCCATGGTCTGAAAATATTGGCAAAGGATACCTTAGTTCCTCGAAATTTTCATGTGATGAATGTTATGATGCGCATGAATGCATGAATGCAACAATCACAAGTAAGGGATCACACACAAGGCAAACAAAGGTCAAGGGATGAATCAAGTCATTGTCAAGATCAATCATCCATTTTGGTGGATTATGGTTTGCACCTTATCAACACCCAAGTTCCATTGATATTGACAAGACTTGATTGGATCAACCAAGAATCAAGGGTTTGTTGCAGGTCACGAGCATGGAGTCTGGGTAAGAACCATCCCAAAGGAGTGAACTAAGGATAAAAACCTGTAGATCATGTTCTAAAAAAGTTCCCAGAGTCTTAATTCTATCTATCGGATATTACAGGTTAAGATGACTGACTCATCAACCCATAATATTCTCAAGTGAAACTCGTCTGAGTGTAGTATCGCATAACAACTGTTATCAAGTCTACACTTGAACAGTTTCCGCACTACGTCCTAAATAGGCCAAGATGGGTTAGGTGTTCTAAGGTCCTCAGCTTCTCGGACTCAATTAGAAATAGCAATGCCTAACCACAAATACTTGTGTGACATTTCCAAATCCAAAGGAGTCTCCACTGAGCAGATGAGTCTCAAGCCAACTCGTTAAGGACTACTCCACACAAGTCGAACATGACTATACCATCCTCCTATCTTAATTGCACTCAAGTTTGGGTTAGAACTTACCTCACCACTCAGAGATCACCAAGCACAACAAGCAGATTATATCACACATACATATATACAAATATATTTACATAAAAATTAGGCTAAACCCACTGGAGACTACTCCCCAACAGAGTCGCCACTTAATTTCAGTAGCGGAAAATTCATGATCATCAAGCTATTGACAAGCTAGAGATCAATTAACAAGAGTCGCCACCACGCTGTTATTGTTTCCAAGGGAAAAGGGAAAAAATACGAACAAAACCCAATTTGTAAGAAGTTTTCAAATAAAAACTAATAAAAGTCAGAGATCACAGGTAAGGGGGGTTGGTTACACAGAGGGAAGGTGTTAGCACCCAAAGTGTCCTAGGTACTCCTAGGGATCCATTTTTGTATGCATATGTATTTTGTACAAAGTGATGTTTACAAACAAATAGAATGGGGGGATGAGAAAAGAATTCATTAATTATATTTTTGTGTTTGACAAGACCTTCGGACTTGTGCCTACGTACCAACATATAAATGAGGGATAAAAACCTCGTAGTTCGTTCTACAAATTTCAAAATGAGTGTGTTGGTTTTAACAAAAAATTAAGCTTGAAAAGGCACAAAGGCCTAAAATGGTTTGAATGAGTTAGTTCTTTTTGGCTTTTTGAAAGTTTAAGTCAAGTATAATTAAGTTTATTTACAAGTTTGATTTAAGAAAATAAATTTGAAAATGCAATGGCATAAGGCCAAAGTTTCTATCTCTTTTGAAAGTGGTCAAAATTTAGAACAATAGTAGTTCACACAAAGAAGGTTTTGAAAATGGAGGGAGAGATTTCAAATTAAAGAAATGGGGGAAAGATGAAGAGACTACCCTATGCACAAAAGTTAAAAGTTTAAAGTTGAAAAGATCTGACCAAATGGGAGCAATCCAATAGACAAGTATGTCAATAGAAACCCAGAATTCCCTTGGAATTTTATTCAAGCAACACACAAATGCACCATTATATCAATCTTGAAGAGAAAAGGCATCAAATAAAGATAGACTCATCCAAGCTTATCCACTTCATGATCTTCTTCAAAATAGCCTATGTAGCAGATGAATTCCACAAGTCACAAGTTCAACATAACAGCTTAATAATGATCAATGTGACAGACGAACTGGAGAGATCTTGAATGATGTATCAGATGAATTAAAATTGCAAGCACTTGGTTCTTCAACAAATTGGCATTGGCCAAGTCCATTAGCAAAGGAATTTTGCCTAAGTTCTAAGTGCAATTGGGCAAGATCAAACCAACAGTCCACTCAAAAGTCTTTTAGGGTTTTTTGTTGTTATTATGTACATTAATGGTCAAAGACCAAACAAGCAAACAAAGTAACAAAGTATATCACACAATATGGTCCAAATGGACAAAGTGAAAATTACATTAACATAAACAAATAGAATGATATGTATAATGGCAAATGATAATAAAGTGCTAAAAGTAAATTGCATTAAAGTAAAAGCTTGAAAGTAAAAGTTAATGGTTAGTAAGTTAGTAGTTAGTTTTGTTTTGATTTGCTTTTCAAGACATTCTTTGAAGAACACTCAACCCACTTGTCACAAGCATGGATCCTTGAACCAAAACATCTTCTAAAGGAAGGAAAGAAGGCCAAGTTTCCACACAATACCATGGAAGAGGGGAGACTTACAATCTCACTAACTATAATGCTGATGCCTTTTGTGTCAAAAATTTAGCGCTATGTTAAGCAATCATAATTGGACTTATGTAGAAGTCACAACTATTTGAGGCCGGGCAATAAACTTTTGGTGTTAATGCATGTTGGAGACATAGTATTAAGAACTATGCTCATTAAACATACCACACTCAAAAATATGCAAAAGGTGTGGCCTAATCTCATCCATAATCATGTTAATCTTTCAATCAACTAGCATTAGGACTTTGAGATGTCATTGGCCAAATGGAAATGAATGGATGAAGAAGGGGAATTAGATGAAGGGGGAAAGGGATGAATGAGATCACAAATTGGTCAAAGGAGGATTTTTACCGAATTAATATTATTCATTCATTTTGGGAGATGGAATGTACATTCCATCAATCCCCTAAATCCAATAATATTAACTTGAAAAAGTAAAATCAACCTTGACCAAGGACCAACAACAAATAAGAAACTCAATTAAGTCAATACAAATGGTCAACACAATTAAAATGACATTTATTCAATTAAAAATAGTAAAATAATGCATTAAATTTAAATATGTTTTGTCCAAATCCTAAAATCTCATCGAAACACCAAATAAATGGCCATGAGATTTATCATGGGTCAAATAAGGTCATAGGACCTTGGAGAAAAAATTTCATAATTTTTGGACACTTAAAAATATTTTTAAACTATTAAAAACAAATGAAAAATCAATTAATTCATGAAAAATATTAATAATGATTCAAAAAATAATTTTAATTCAGAATATGAAATAGAAAAATATTTGGAAATTTTTGGTGAAAGTCCCATATTTTTTTGATCAATATTAAATTTATTATGAATTATTGAAGAAAATGGAATTAAATGGAAATTCAGAAAATGCTAAAATACGTGGACCATCAGATCTCCCTTATTAATTGAGGTGGCAGATCTGATGATCCACAAAGCGCGTTCCACCAATGTCCTAGTCAACAGCGTTGTAACATGAGTAATCAAAAGGAACGGCTAAGATTATAACGTGGAGCCTGGATCACACGGTTTAGACCAAAGACACATCATCACCGGAGCCAGAGCTCCGGTTGTCTTCTCCGGTGAGCTTCACCGGACTGGTCAACATGAACCATCACCAAAATTTCAAACAGGGATATGATTTTAAAGAGAAAACATCACTGAGCACGAATATCACCTCCAATTCTTCCAATTCCAACTATATTGAGAGATATGTGGAAGTTTAGAAAAATTTGACATATCAAAAATTTTCGAAGTGTCAAGCCATATGTCTCAATATTCCACCTTGCTTAACTTTTTATAGAAGCTTCCAATGAGAAAAGTGTCTTTGTCAAAGTTGTAGCTCTCTCACAGACCTTCAAAGTGGTCACCAATTTCATGTCATTTGGATTTGAAATTATAGAGTTATGCATTTTTTAAGTTTGGAAAAATCACTTGATCAATGGTATAGGTCAAAAGTGACCTATAATGTAGCCTCATATCACATGTTCAAAAAAGTTGAATTAACTCCCACTCCAAACATCAAAGTTGAATTACACACATTGAATTTGATTTTTCAACTTGGAAATCTTTCATCTCATAAAAATTGAGCATGTTAAGGCCTTGGGAAGTTGACATTCAAATTAGGGTTTAGACAAAATGACCTATAACGTTTCAACATAGAAAATGATTTTCCAAGCAAAACTAGATCTAGGTCTCAACATGAAAGTTATTTAGAATGTCATATAGAGTAAGTTTTCTCTTGGAATAATTTTCATATGGTGAAAATTGTAGGAGATAGGGTCTACGGAGACCCAATTTTGATCAGATGAATTCATCTGGCCAACCACCATCAACCAACTTGCTAACTTTCAATTCTCTTGACTTTCTTGGCTCATGGTAGATCATATATGAATAAGATGATAAAATTTGAAGTATCCCTTGAGAAATTTGATCAATTGGTGAGATAGCTTGTTGAAGAAGTTACTCAAGATACCCAGTCAAACTAGGGTTTCCAAGGCAAATCACCCTCAAACTCTTGAAGAAAACTTGATCAATATAACATGTAGAAACAAATGGGACTCATATATGATGCTTATAACCATTCTTGAATCAATCCTTGGTTGTGCTCTTTGTTCATGAGGGTCTCAAACCCTAGATGTGATCAATGAATCAATGAGATCATGCCCTACCTACAAAAGAGTTAGATAGATGCAAAGATATATTTTTGGTATTTTAGTTAGTAAAATGATAATATACAAGTATGATATAATCACAAAGTGCTTGTTAATCTCTCCCAAAACAAACCCAATGTAAGAGGGGGAAGGAGGATGCCAAGGTGTGATCTCAATGCCAATGCATATAATGAGATTGCATGAGGGATATTAGGGTCAAAATTAGGGTCTTACAGCTGACCATTTGGCTCACCAACCTATTGATGATTACCAGTCAGTGCAACATGATTTCCCTGCTAAAGAGATATTATATTTTAAGATGAAAGACTGTGATGAATCATTGCTTGAAGAAGGGCCAGAACCTGGTTCCCGTTGGGGCATGGTATTTGATGGAGCTGTTAATTCATATGGTAATGGCATCGGGGAAGTGATTATTACTCCTCAAGGCACTCATTTTTCGTTTACATCTAGATTGACCTTCAAATGTACAAACAATATGGCTGAGTATGAAGCTTGTATTATGGGGCTCGAAGAAGCCATTGATCTTAGGATCAAATATCTTGACGTCTATGGAGATTCAACTTTGGTTGTTAATTAGATCAAAGGTGAATAAGAGACGAATCAACCTGTTTTGATATTGTATAGAGATTATGCGAGGAGGATATCAACTTTCTTTACAAAGGTAGAGTTTCAGCATATCCCTCGAGATGAAAACCGGATGGCAGATGCTCTTGCAACGTTGGCTTCTATGATCATGGTGAAGTATTAGAATGAAGTTCCTAATCTGACTGTGATGCGTCTTGATAGGCCAACTCATGTATTTGATGTTGAAGAAATCAAGGATGATAAGCCATGGTATTATGATATCAAATGTTTCCTCCAAAGTCATATTTACCCAATTGGGGCATCTTTGAAAGATAAGAAGACTTTGAGAAGGCTAGCTGGCAACTTTTACCTGAACGATGATGTGCTTTACAAGAGAAATTTTGATATGGTTATGCTCAGATGTGTGGATAGACACGAAGCAGACTTATTGATGATAAAAGTCCATGAAGGTTCCTTTGGTGCTCATTCCAATGGACATGCTATGGCAAAGAAGATGTTAAGAGTAGGTTACTATTGACTGACAATGGAATCTGACTGTTGCAAGTATGTGAAGAAATGACACATGTGTCAAATTTATGCGAATAAGATTCATGTTCCCCCGACACTTTTGAATGTAATTTCCTCTCCATGGCCCTTATACATGTGGGGAATTGATATGACTGGCATGATTAAGCCCAAGGAATCAAATGGACATCATTTCATTTTAGTGGCTATTGATTACTTCACGAAGTGGGTTGAAGCGACATCGTATGCAAATGTGACCAAGTAACTCGTTGTAAGGTTTATCAAGAATTTGGATTATATGTCGGTATGGTGTGCCAAGTAAGATCATTACTGATAATAGATCGAACTTGAATAAAAATATGGTGGAAGATCTCTGCAAAGACTTCAAAATAGCGTATCATAATTCTTCTCTCTATAGACCCAAGATGAATGGGGTTGTTGAAGCTGTGAACAAGAACATCAAGAAGATTATCCAAAAGATGATTGTGACGTACAAAGATTGTCATGAGATGCTCCCATTTGCTTTGCATGGGTACCGTACATTCGTCTGCACTTCAACAGGGGAAACCCCTTTCTATCTTATTTATGGCATGTAAGTTATGCTCCCTGTGGAGGTTGAGATCCCATCATTGCATGTGCTGATGGAAGCCAAGTTGACCGAAGCTGAATGGTGTTAGAGCAGATATGGTCAGTTGAATTTGATTGAAGACAAGAGATTGAATGCCATGTATCATGGTCAGTTATATCAGCAAAGAATGAAGAAAGATTTTGATAAGAAGGTCAAGCCTCGTGTGTTCCGAGAAGGTGACCTCGTGCTCAAGAAGATCTTATCTTTCAAACCTGATTCTAGGGGCATATGGACTCATAATTATGAAGGCTCATATGTTGTTAAGAGAGCCTTCTCAGGTGGTGCATTGATTCTTACAACTAAGGATGGTGAAGAGTTCACTCGACATATGAACGCCGCAGTCAAGAAATACTTCTCCTAAGAAAATAAAATAACAACTCGCTAAGTTGAAAACCCGAAAGGGAAACTTAGGCAAAATTGAGCGTCTTGATGGATTGAAAACCCGAAAGGGCGATCCAGGAAAAAGTTAGAGACATAAAATAGAAAAATTATCCCGATAGATTGAGTATCCCACCTTGGGGCAATCTAGGCAAAAATTAGGGATTATGGCAAGTAATTGCATCCGTCTAGATCTGATTGTTGAAGCAACATTACTAGTCAGTTTGGTTCTGATTCATCATTCTCGACCAAAGACAAGAGCACAGTGGATTTCAAAGTTGGTAGGGAGAGTAGTGGTCATTGTATTCAATATATCCACTTTCCATGTAAATTATCATTTTCAAACTTTATAAAGATCCATGGAGTCCTGCCATTTGCGGACTGTCATTCTATTAAATAAAGTTGAGTCTTTATCCAATTATTTGCAATTTTTATTTGTTTGTGTATAATAAAATTGTATTTTTGTGATGATGATTTTGAAATAAAAAAATCAACGAATAAGCATTTTTTTTGAATAAGGTATTTACTTTAAGAACTTTGAATTCAAAAAGGAATGTCAACAACAATCTAAGAACAATAAGTCTTGACGTGTGAAGCATTATGGTCTTCCCCAAGCAGTTGATTAAAGGTGTTTTCTCCCAAAACAGTTCTCCATTTATTCCCCAACATGGCTGATGTGTTGTTCTCCTTGTAGTTCATCATCTATCCCCAACTGAGACTTTGTGGATATTTGCACTCTCAGTTTGCATTGTTATGATTGAACCCTGGATTTCCAGTGAAACCTTTATTTGGCTTTCAGATCCCCAACACCTTTATTTGGTTGTTGCATAGCCATGGAAGTATTTCCCCTTAGTGAGTTCCTCTAGATCTGGTTGATTATTTTTTGTACCTTGGGATTGGTTTATTTCTCAATCTCCAAGAAGAGTCTTGTGACAGTTGTTTTCCCCTTGAGGAATTTTTTGATTGGATCCTTGTGTGGCGCTTGATTTGTCTTGGCGAATTGTTATTCTCCGGTAAAGTCCCCACAGAGTTGATATTAATTGATGGAATCCCTAGTAAGTTATCTAGTTCCCCACTCGGGGTTTTTGCCCTAGCAGTTATTTCCTCCTCTCCCGAGAGTTGAGTTTTGAGAGTTGGATCTGTTTTAACCCCCGTGATATATATATATATATATTCTTCATTTCCTCTGAGCGCTGAGTTTTCAACAGTTTTTGGTTAGATGCATGTTCTTCATGTCTTTGCCCAACCAGAGTTTGAGCATTATTTTGGATTGTTATATCCCTAATCTTCCTTGAGTGCGTGGTTGTGTGTTATTCCCAAGGAGTTGAGTATTTGAATATTAGGATTTATATCCTCGATGATTTATTTTCATCCCTAGCAGGTTCTCCAGTTGGTGTTCCGATCTTGTTGAGATTAGTTGAGTATCTAGTTGTGATGATCAGATCTTCATATTTTTATCCTTTGTGCTCGTTTTTCAGTGTAATCATATACATACTCATGCATATACATGTATAAACATAGCATTTGATATTTCATTGTGCATTTTACACATTGACCTAATTTTTTATGATCCCCTGCTTTGGTGATATCATCTTCCCATGCAGATTTTGTGTGTATGTTCTCTTTCAAAGTAGAGTATCAACCCCTTAAGCAGAAAAAGCTTATCTTTTCTTCTTCCCCATTGAGTTATTTTCCTCGTGGATGATTATTATTTCTATCTCCTCCCCAGTTTATTATCTGGATGGAACCACTCCCCTTGTGTTATATCCTTATTGGGTTGAGTCTTGTTTGACCGTTTCTTTCTAGTTCTTACCTAGATAGATATTTTGGCCCCCCAATAATTTATTACCCAGTAGCTAGTAATATCCTTCTTGACGTTGAGTACTTTACCTGTGTTAATTTACCTAGTAACCAGTAAAAGGTAATTTACTTCTTTGATTTCTCCAGCGGATTCGTTTTCGTTTCCCCAGCAAGTTTATCCTTGATATGCTCACTCTAACCAGTGACAAATATTATTTCTTCGGTCTTCTACCCAATAATAGGTAGTTGTAAATCCTATTTTTTTGGTAGTCTATCCTTGGTATGTTCATCTTAACCGGTGACAGATATTCTTCCTTCTGAGTCTATCCTTGATATGTTCACCCTAACCGGTGACAAATATTCTCTCTTTGCTTTTCTACCCAGTAGTGGGTAGTTGTAAATCCTTCTTTCCCAACAAGTCTATCATTGATATATTCATCTTAACCGGTGACGGATATTCTCTCTTCGGTCTTCTCCAGTAATTGGTAGATATAAATCCTATGTTTTTTGTGTGGTTGAACACCTTTGTTAAGCTGCTCAGTACCTGGTAGTTCATGATTCTCCCCGACAGTCTATCCTTGATATGTTTACCTTAACCGGTAGCAGATATTCTTCCTTTACTCTTTTGCCTAGTGACAGGTAGTTGTAAATCCTATTTCTTCATTTTTTTCCCGGTAGGTTATTCTTACCCAGTAACCGGTAATGAATATTCCTCATTTTCCTCAGCGGTAACGGATGTCCCTCTATTCGAGTGTATTATCTTCCTACCTAGTAACAGGTGGTAGATAATCTCTCTCTCTTACTCCTGTGGTGAAGATTTTCTTCCCCAGTTGAGTCTGGATTCGTATTTCTTTTTGAAATCAAATTTCCTTTTGATTGTTTGGGTATTTTAGTGTTATTTTGATTTATGCCTTTCCCCAATGATTTTTTCTTGTTGTGTTGGTTTTATTCCGATGCATGCAGATTCTTTTTCCCCAGTCTGAGTCTTTCCATTGATTTATTTTCATGGAAATTCCCTCGTGTCTCCAACAGTTTTTAATTCGTAGCCTGGCCTACTGTAAGACCCCAATTTTGACCCTAAGATCCCTCATGCTATCTCATCATATGCATTGGCATTGGGATCACACCTTGGCATCCTCCTTACTCCTCATTCATTGGGTTTTCATTGGGAGAGGTTGCCAATCATATTTGATTGTATTATACTTTGTTTTTCATTATTTACTAACCAAAATACCAAAAATATATCTATGTATAGTTTGTTGCTTTTGTAGGTAGTGTGTGCATCCACCTATGCCTCATCAAGCTCATATCTAGGGTTTTAGACCCTCAATGCAAGGAGACCAATCAAGAGATGGTTTACATTGACTCTAGACATCATATATGGATCCCCATGGTCCTCACATATCATTTTTATCAAGAAATCATCAAGAGTTGGAAGCTTGTTTGCCTTGGAAACCCTAATTCATCTGGGTATCTTGTGTGACTTCCTCAACAAGTTTCTTCAACATTCAATCAAATATTTAAAGGGATACTTAATATTACATCATCTTACACATATATGATCCTCCATGAGTCCTAAAAATCAAGATAATGTCAATTTATCAAGTTGGTTCATGGTGGTTGACCAGAGAAAGTCAACTGGTTAAAATTGGGGTTCCCTAGACCCTATCTCCTATACTTTTTGTCATATGAAAATGATTCCAAGAGAAATGTTACTCATAATGACATTCCAAAAAAATTTAACGTTTAAGTCAATAGCTAGTTTTTCTTGGAAAGTCATTTTTTATGATGAAAGATTATAGGTCACTTTGTCTGAACCCTAGTTAGGAGGTCAACTTCCAAAGACCATAGCTTGCTCAATTTTTATGATATGAAATCCATTCAAGTTTCATGATCAAATTCAAGATGTCCTTTTCAACTTTTATGTTTGGAAGAAGTTAAAATTCAACTTGAAAATGCATGTGTCAAGAGGAAACATTATAGGTCATTTTGGGCCACTACCATTGAACAAGTGATTTTCCTCAACTTCTAAAATGCATAACTCCTTCATGACAAATCCAAATGAGGTCAAATTTGTGACCAAATTAAATAAGTTTGAAAGATATACAACTTTGATGAAGGAACCTTTTCCATTTGAAGCCCATAGAAAAAGTTATTCAAGGTGGAAGAAGTGAACATTTGACTTGGTACTTCAAAAATTTTAAAATATGTTTGATTTTACAAACTTCCACCTTAAAATTCATCATTATCCAAGGTTCAAATGGAAAAGTGTTCAACATGAAAGTTGTTCCCCTTGATCCCACCTTTCCAAAAATTCCATGATCACCTCATTTGGCTAAACAATGAAGGACTTGTACATGGGTTCTTTTCAAGGAACCAATTGAATGATTTTCACCTTCACACTTCAAACTCAAATACATGGCCACATGACATGATTTCAGCATGATTCATAAGCAATTTTGGACCTGATAGCATTACTTGATGGGCCTATCACACGCCCATGCAAGCATGCAAAGAAAATTGCTAAATTTGGCAAAATTTGGAAGTGTGTGGAAATGAATCACATTGGCTATAAATACAACCCTTCATGCTCAGAATTGAGGACCTCATGCCCAAGCTTTGAACCTACAATCCAAACCCTCACCATTAAAGGATAATCTTGAAGGGTTTCATTTGAAAATCGAGCTTCAAAATCTCATTCTGTTTTGAGATTGAAACTCCAAGAGTCCAAGCCATTTTCTGATCTTAATCACTTCCTACAAGCTTCAGAAACAAAGCCAAGCATAATTAGGATCAAGATCAAGCAAGGTTGAAGCTCCCTCGAAGGTAATTTTTCAGAATTTTCATCTCTTCGATTCTCCCTCAATTATTCACTATTCTTTGTGATTTTTGGTTGGCTGAAGTCCTACCAATGTAGGCAAGAAGATTGAGTAGCTTTGAGGTCAAATCGAAGCAATTCAGTTCATGATCCTCAAAATTCAAATCCCTGTATCTTTTTATATACTTGGAATTAGAGAAAATTGAGGTCAAATTCGAGCTCCTGAGCATTTTTTTCTCTAAATCCATGTCCTTGTTTTTCATTTATGTGGTGGTTAGTGGTGGCCAAGTCCGGTGAGGTCCACCGGAGAAGAAGACCGGAGCCCTAGCTCCGGTGGTGTGTTGGCACGCCTCATGACCATCAGATCTTGTTCAAGTGTTCTAATCATGGTCGTTCCTTGTGATTACCATCCCTATGACGCGTTGACTGAGGTGTATGGTGTGAAGCGCGCACTTGACCATAAGATCTGCCACCTCAATTAATGAGGGAGATCTGATGGCCTTTGTTTTTTTTTTGTATTTTCTGATTTTTCATTTAATTGCTTTATTTTGTTTAATTCATAATAATTTCATTTTTAATCAAAAAAAATATGGGACTTTCACCAAAAATCTTTAAATATTTTCCTTTTTCATTTTCTGAATTAAAATTACTTTTTGGAATAATTTTGATATTTTTCATGAATTAAATATTTTTGTGCATATTTTTAATTGTTTAAAAATACTTTTGACTTTTCAGAAATCATGAAATTTTTTGTCTAAGGTCTTTTGACCTTGTTTGACCTAGAATACATCTTTTGTCCATTTATTTGGTGTTTTGAAGAGGTTTTAGCTTTTGACCAAATAAAATTGAATTTTAATGCATTTTTAATTTGATTTTTAATTGATTAATTGTGTAAAGATTATTTTAAGCCATTTTTATGGTCTTGTGATGTTTGACTATTTGTTTGGGCCTTGGTCAAGGTTGATTTGACTTTTGTTGAATTAAAATCATTGAATTTAGGGGATTGATGAAATGTACATTTTATCTTCCAAAATGAATGAATGATTTTAATTTGATAAAATTCCTCCCATGACCGATTTGTGTTTCTCTCACTCCCCTCCCCCTTCATCTTCATCCCTATTCTTCCCCCATTCCTTTCATTGACCAATGAAATCTCAAATATCCTAAGGCTAATTGGTTCATCAATGACCATGTGTCAGATGAACCAATACAAGTATGAATGAGATTGGTCCATCCCTCTTAATCTTTTCTTTTAGTGTGTGGCATGTGTTTAGGAGTTTGGTTCATCATACCAAATCTATAACATGCATTAACACTTAAATTTTTATTGCCCGACCTCAGATAGTTATGACTTCTACATAAGTCCAATTACGTTTGCTTAACATAGAGCTAAATTTGATCCTAAAGGAATATCATTCTAGTAAGTGAGATTGTAAGTCTCCCATCTTTCATGGTATTGTGTGGAAACTTGGCGTTTTTTCCTTCCTATGGAAGATGTCTTGGTTCAAGGACTCATGCTTGTGAATAGATGGTTGAGTGTTCTCCAAAGAATGACTTAATCAATTAAAAAGCAAAACACTACTAACATTCAATTAACCTTTGACTAACATTTGACTAACTCTTATTAATATTGCTTTACTTTCAAGTCCTTTACTTTATGAAATTTAATTTGTAGTCATTTATCATTTATTGCCATTTACATTTCATTTAACTTGTTTATGTTTATGTCATTTTCACTTTGCTCATTTGAGCCATATCTTGTGATTGTATATATTTATTTGTGCATTTTGATTTTGTTTGTGGTCTTAGGAACTTAAAATACTTAATAAACAATAAAACCCCCAAAAAAATGTTTGGTGGACTGTTGATCTTGATCTGAACTTTTGGACTTAGGATTAGGCAACATTCCCTATGCAAAAAGGACTTGGCCATAGCCAACATTCTGAGACCAAGTTTTTGTGAACTAAGCCTTCATCTGATGCAAGTCTTGGGATTTATTTGAACTCATCTACTACATTGTCTTGATGCAAACTGTTATTTTAATCTTGTGTCCAATGTCTTATTCTGAGATGATCAAGGAGTATTTCATCTGATACATGAGAAGACAAAGAAGACTGCTAGCTATGAATTTGCTTATTTGGATGGGGCTATCTTTATTTGATGCCTTGATCTTCATGATGTCTGATGTTACTAATTGCTTAATTGATTATTGCTTGATTCAAAGTCCAAAAGGAAATTGGGTTTTCTATATAACATTCTTGTCATATTGGATTGCATCCCATCGGTAAGATCTTTTCAACTCTCAACTTTTAATTTTATGCTTAGGATTAGTCTCTTCATCTTCTCCCACTTCTTAAATTTCAAAATCTCTCCCTATTTTCAAAAACTTTCTTTGCTTGTGATTTCAAACTTAGACCTATTTTCAAATTAGAAACTTTGGCCTTATGCCAATGAATTTTTAAACCTTTTTCTTGAATCAAACTTGTAAATAAATCTAATCATATTAACTTAAAGTTTCAAAAGACAAAAAAAACTAACACTCTTTCAAACTTTTGGGCCCTTTGTGCCTATTTTCATCCAACTTTTGATTAAAAGCAATTCACTCATTTTGAAATTGATACCACGAACTTCGAGGTTTTGATCCCTCATTTTTATGTGGGTACGTAGGCACAAGTCTGAAGGTCTTGTCAAACACAAAAATATAATCAATGAATTCTTTTCTCATCCCCACACTCTATTTTTCTCAAACATCATTTTATACCAAAAACACATACACACATAAAAAAGGGCTCCCTAGGAGTACCTAGGACACTTTGGGTGCTAACACCTTCCCTCTGTGTAACCAACCCCCTTACCTATAATCTCTGGCATTTTATTAGTTTTGATTTGAAAACTTCTTATCTTTGGGTTTTGTTCGTACTTTTTCCTTTTCCTTTGGAAACAATAAAAGCGCGGTGACGACTCTGGTTTTATTGATGTTAAGCTTATCCATATCTTGATGGTAATAAATTTACCGCTACCCCTACCAATAGCTTTTATCCCCCAGAGTCTCTGTCTCCTCAGTGAGTTTTCCTTGGGGAATGCATTATGCTTCTGTGGACTTTCAGTCTCTCCCGGATTCTTTTCCTTTGTGGCAATATATTCCCCAGAAATATTATATTTGCATTCATATCAAATGCATCATGAGGTCTCTTAGGGACCAAAATTTGTTTCTTTTTGTTGTTATTTAAGTATATTTTACCGTGTTGATATGAAGATTTTAACCTTCACATCATCGGATAGAATGACCTTAAATAGGGGTAGCTGTAAGACCCTAATTTTTACCCCTAATATCCCTCATGCCATCTCATAACTTGGCATTGGCACTAGGATCATACCTTGGTATCCTCCTCACTTATCATTCATTGGGTTTGTATTGGGATAGATCACCGAGCATATTTGATTGTATCATACTTTCTTTTCTTTTTTTACTAACCAAAATCCAAAAATATGTCTAGTGTAGTTTTGTTTCTTTTGTAGGTAGTGTGTGTATGTCCACCTGTGCCTCATCAAGTTCACAACAAGGATTTAAGACCCTCAATACAAGGGATCAAGTTAACGAAGGTTAACATTGGTTCAAAGCATCTTATATGGATCCCCATATTATTTATTTGTCATTTTGATTAAGAATTCATCAAGAGTTTGAAGCTTGTTTGTCAAGGAAGCCCTAATTCATATGGGTATCTTGTGTGCCTTCCTCAGCAAGTTTCTTCAACATTTGGTCAAAGATATCAAGGGATACTCCATTGGACTTAATCATAAGCATATATGATCCTCTATGATCCCCAAAGAGCAAAATAACTTCAAGTTTGCAAGTTGGTTCAAGGAGGTTGATCAGAAACGTCAACTGGTCAAATCTAGGGTTTCCTAGACTCTATCTCTTATAATTTTTGTCATATTAAAATGATTCCAAGCGTAACGTTACTCTTTATGACATCCCAAACAACTTTCATGTTGGAATCAAGAGATAATTTTACTTGGAAAGTCATTTTTTATGGTGAAAGATTATAGGTCATTTTGTCTGTGCCCTAGATAGAAGGTCAATTCCAAGAACCATAACTTCCTCAATTTTTATGACATGATCCAAGTTTCGTGATCAATTTAAAAATGTATTCTCCAACTTTGGTTATTTGAGAAAGGTCAAATTCCACTTGCGAGGGCATGTGCCATGAGGAAACATTATAGGTCCATTTTGGTCATCATCATTGAATAAGAAATTTTCCTCAAATTCTAAAAGTCTTAACTTCATCATGAAAGCTCCAAATGGTGTCAAATTTGTGACCAAATTGAAGTTTATTGAAAGATATATAACTTTGAAGACTGAACTAAAGTCATTTGAAGCTCATAGAAAAAGTTATTCAAGGTGGAAAAAAGGGTCATTTAACTTTTAACTTAGAAAATTTTCAAGTATGTTTGATTCCTCCAACTTCAAGGCCAGAATTCATCATGATCCAAGCTTCAAATTGAAAAAGTCCTAACATTAAAGTCGTCCCCATGATGGTAGCTTTCCAATGAGTCAAAGATCATTCCATTTGGATCAAAATTGAGGGACTTGCGCATGGTTTCTTTGCATGGCCCAATTTGAAAACTTTTGAACTCAAATGTTACACATATTTGCATGGCTTCATGTTATGATCTCAACATCATTTGTGCACGAATTTGGACTGATTGCAATGATCATTTTGGCATAAACACATGTTCATGCAGCCATGCACATTGAATTACTATTTTTGGAAAAAATTTGAAATGGTTCAAAGATCAATTCCATGGCCTATATAATGAGATGCATTGCCTCAGAATTGAAGAGAACCCTTGCCCAAGCTTTGTCCAGCAATCCCATAGCCACATTGCATAGAATACCTTGAAGATTTCATTGAAATCGAGCTTCTAGTTCAACTTCCATTTTTGAACTAGAACTCCAAGGATTCATAACCTTTTTGATCCTAATCATCTCCTGCAAGCTAGAGGAAGCAAGACCAAGTGGAATTGCATCGAGATCGAGCCTCAAAACTGCAACCTGAAGCTGAATTTTCATAAACTTCTCTTCTTTGATTCTCACTCATTTCTTAATATTTTGGCTTGATTTTTGGTTGCCTGAAGCCCTACCAATGTAAGCATTAATACTGAGTTGCTTTGAGGTTAGTCGAAGCAATTCAGTTTGCATACCTCAATTTTCAACTCCATATTTCTCATTATAGAGTGAGAGTTGAAAAATTTGGAGGTCATATTTGGAATCCTCGTGATTTTCTCTTCAATTTGGTATACGATCTATAAATTTTGGTGAGCTTTTGACCTTGACCAGTCCAGTGAGGTGGCCGAGAAGATGTCTGGACCTAGGGCTCCATTAGCCACATTCTAATCTTGTCCATTGATTGTGATTACCAAGTGCACGCACGCGTTGACTGCAGCGCATCACGGATGTGATGCGCTTGGCCATCAGATCTGCCACCTCAATTAATGAGGGAGATCTGATGGCCCTTGTTTTTTTTTATTTAGTTTATTTTCCATTTTAATTTTTTAAATAACATTTTCTCATTTAATTCATTATAATTTCAATTTTAATCCAAAAAAATGGGACTACCACCAAAATTTCACAAATAATTTCCTCTTCCCATTTCTGAATAAAAATTATTTTTTGGATTGAGTTTGATATTTTTAGTGAATTTTGTTATTTTTAACTTGTTTTTAATTGATTTTAAATACTTATGATTTTCAAAAAATTCCAAAAAAAATTAGTCAATGGTCCTATGACCTTATTTGACCTATGATAAATCCCTTGGCCATTTCTTTGGTGATTTGAAGGGATTTTAGGGTTTCCCCTTTTAAAAATTATTTTCTTCATTTTAAAGATTGATTTAAATTGTTTTAATAACTTTAATGTTGTACTGAGCCATTTTATTGACTTTGTGTTTACTCAACTTCTGTTTGACCTTGGTCTTGGTTGAATTGGACCTTGACTTGGTCAATACCATTGGATTTAGAGGGTTGATAAAGTTTGAACTTCATCCCTCAAGATGAATGAATGGTATTGATCAAGTGATATTCATCCCTTGATCAATTTAGGATCTTGTAAGACCCCAATTTTGACCCTAAGATCCCTCATGCAATTCCATCATAAGCATTAGCATTGGGATTATATCTTGGCATCCTCCTTACCCATCCTTCATTGGGTTTGTTTTGGGAGAGATCACCAAGTAATTTGAGATTATATCATACTTGTATATTATCATTTTCTAACAAAAATACCAAAAATATGTCTTTGCATCTATCTAACTCTTTTTGTAGGAAGGACATGATCTCATTGATTCATTGATCACATCTAGGGTTTGAGACCCTCATGAACAAAGAGCACAACCAAGAATTGATTCAAGAGTGGTTATAAGTATAATATATGAGTCCCAATGATTCCAACATGTTATATTGATCAAGTTTGCTTCAAGAGTTTGAGGGTGATTTGCCTTGGAAACCCTAGTTTGATTAGGTATCTTGAGTAACTTCTCCAACAAGCTATCTCACCAATTGATCAAATTTCTTAAGGGACACTTCAAATATCATCATCTTATGCATATATGATCTACCATGAGCCAAAAAAGTCAAGAGAATTGTAAATTAGCAAGTTGGTTGATGGTGGTTGGCCAGATGAATTCATCTGATCAAAATTGGGTCTCCCTAGACCCTATCTCCTACACTTTTCACCATATGAAAATTATTCCATGAGAAAACTTACTCTAAATGACATTATAAACAACTTTCATGTTGTGACCTAGAGCTAGTTTTGCTTGGAAAATCATTTTCTATGTTGAAACATTATAGGTCATTTTGTCTAAACCCTAATTTGAAAGTCAACTTCCCAAGGCCATAACTTGCTTAATTTTTATGAGATGAAAGATTTCCAAGTTGAAAAATCAAATTCAATGTGTCCACTTCAACTTTGATGTTTGGAGTGGGAGCTAATTCAACTTTTTTGAGCATGTGATATGAGGCTACATTATAGGTCACTTTTGACCTATACCATTGATCAAGTGAGTTTTCCAAACTTAAAAAATGCATAACTCTATCATTTCAAATCCAAATGACGTGAAATTAGTGACCTTTTTGAATGTATTTGAGAGAGATACAATTTTGATGAAGACACTTTTCTCATTGGAAGCTCCTATAAAAAGTTAAGCAAGGTGGAATATTGAGACATATGGCTTGACACTTAGAAAAAAATTTATGTGTCAAATTTTTCCAAATGTCCACCTCAAATTTATCCAAGTTCCAAGCTCCAAATGAAAAAGTGTTCAACATAAAACTTGTTCCTCTTGATCTCACCTTTCCAAAGAGCTCAAACTCATTCATTTTGGACTTGAAATGCATAGGCTGCGCATGGCTTACACAGACTGATATCATTTGGCATGGATCCAACTTCAAGCAACAATGCACATGTGCCTTGCAATCTAAGCTAACTTCAAAGCATCTGAACTTCAAATTTGGACCTTCAACTATCATTTCATGGGCCTATGTGCGCCCATGCACCATTCCATCATCATTTGCCAATTTTGGAAAGTGGAAGTGAGTGTGCAAATATCACTTGATTCATCTATATATAGAGCTTCAATTGCTCAGAAATAACAACACCATTGTGCCAGCTTTGATCCCCCATTGAAAACCCTTCACTCTCATAGGATAAACCTGATAAATTCATTTGAATTTGAGCTTGAATCTCCACTGTTTTGGAATTCAATTCTCCAGGAATACATTGCTTCTAAACCTTTCCATTTCTCTTCCTGCAAGAAATTGAAGTGAGTCCAAGCACAAGCCAGATTAAGATCCATCGTGTTCATACCTCCATTGAAGGTAATTTGCAGAAATTTTAAACTCTTCGATTCTCTTAAATTTTTGCTCAATTCCATTAATTATTTGGTTCTGAAGTCCTACCAATGTAGGCAAGAAGATTGTGTTACTTTGAGGTCAAATCGAAGCAACTCAGTTCATGTACCTCAGATTTAATTTCCACATATCTCTTAATATATTTGGAATTGGAGTAATTGGAGGTCAGATTCGAGCTCAGTGTCATTTTCTCTTTAAGATCATGTCCTTGTTTCTTTTTTGGGGGATGGTTTATGCTGACCAGTCCGGTGAGCTCTACCGGAGAAGATGACCGGAGCTCTGGCTCTGGCGATGACTTGGACAACCTCTGAACCATAGGATCCATGTCTCATGTTTTAATCTGGATCGTCCCTTGTGAATACCATCTTTACCACGCGGTTGACTCAGGAACATGTGGAGTGCGCTTTTTGGATCATCAGATCTACCACCTCAATTAATGAGGGAGATCTGATGGTCCGCGTATTTTTGAATTTCTGATATTTCATTTTAATTGCATTTTCTTCAATAATTCATATTAAATTTAATGTTGATCCAAAAAATATGGGACTTTCACCAAAAAAAATCAAATATTTTCCTCTTTCATATTCTGAATTAAAATTATTTTTTGGATCATTATTAATATTTTTCATGAATTAATTGATTTTGCATTTGTTTTTTATTGCTTAAAAATATTTTTAAATGTCCAAAAATTATGAAATTTTTTCTCCAAGGTCCTTTGACCTTGTTTGACCTATGATAAATCTCATGGTCATTTCTTTGGTGTTTTGATGAGATTTTAGGATTTGGACAAAACATATTTAAAATAAATGCATTATTTTATTATTTTTAATTGAATAAATGCCATTTTAATTTTGTTGACCATTTGTATTGACTTAATTGAGTTTGCTTATTTGTTGTTGGGCCTTGGTCAAGGTTGATTTGACTTTGTCAAGTTAATATCATTGGATTTAGGGGATTGATGGAATATATATTTCATCTCCCAAAATGAATAAATTATATTAATTTAATAAAAGTCCTCCTTTGACCAATTTGTGATCTCATTCATCCCTTTCCCTCTTCATCTAATTCCCCTTCTTCATCCATTCATTTCCATTTGGCCTATGACATCTCAAAGTCCTAATGCTAGTTGATTGAAAAGTTGACATGAGTATGGATGAGATTAGACCACACCTTTTGCATATTTTTTATGTGTGGTATGTTTCATGAGCATAGTCCATCATACTATGTCTCTAACATGCATTAACACCAAAATTTTATTGCCCGGTCTCAAATAGTTGTGACTTCTACATAAGTCCAATTACGATTGCTTAACATAACGCTAAATTTTTGACACAAAAGGCATAAGAATTCTAGTTAGGGAGATTGTAAGTCTCCCCTCTTTCATGGTATTATGTGGAAACTTGGCCTTCTTTCCTTCCTTTGGAAGATGTTTTGGTTCAAGGATC